>NW_015505996.1:825577-826357 GCF_001515645.1 Sinocyclocheilus grahami
AAATTTAAGACCTTTTTAAGACCTGCACAAATAAAATGAATACCATATGAGCGGGGTAGGGCAATGTCTATAGTACCATATTAAACTGTAAAATTACTGTAAAAAGCATAATTTACAGTTCAGATACAAGTTTTCACAAAAACAAAAAGTTTTATAAAATGATAAACTTTACATTTCAGCCTTTAAACCATTGTTAAGAAAATGGATGAGTCAAAAGTATTAATTTTTATATTAATTTAAACAATTATTATCAATAAATTATTATATCAATTAAATAACAAATTAGGGGTGTGCGATATTGACATAATTGACATCTCGATAATTTTCTGGGATTTTATCGATAACGATAATTAGACAATATTTTGCTATAGAGTGTGTTATTGTGCTCATATCTTTTTTCTAATTGTGCTGACAGCTGAATCGTGAATTGTTTTTATATTCTTCATATTCTGTGTGGTCAGTTCACAGCTGTAATAGAAATAAAAAATGTCCAACAAGTTTTATGGGCATTTTTACCTTTAAGCCATTTTTTTTTCTAAAAGGGTGCACCACCTTTGGAGTCAAATTCTTGCATTTGGGTTGTTACCAAGCAAATTAAATCAGTATCAACAAAATTGATCTTTGCAATGCAGAGGAAACACAGACGCTGCATTAGAAGTGGCATTTAGATGCATTTACACAGTTTAATGCAGCTCAGAGGGACATGAATGCATTTAACCTGCAATTACAAATGCATAAATAATGTTTTGATATTTTAAACATAAAACATTGAAAACTGAT
>NW_015505996.1:826511-855816 GCF_001515645.1 Sinocyclocheilus grahami
ATAATTAGACAATATTTTGCTATAGAGTGTGTTATTGTGCTCATATCTTTTTTCTAATTGTGCTGACAGCTGAATCGTGAATTGTTTTTATATTCTTCATATTCTGTGTGGTCAGTTCACAGCTGTAATAGAAATAAAAAATGTCCAACAAGTTTTATGGGCATTTTTACCTTTAAGCCATTTTTTTTTCTAAAAGGGTGCACCACCTTTGGAGTCAAATTCTTGCATTTGGGTTGTTACCAAGCAAATTAAATCAGTATCAACAAAATTGATCTTTGCAATGCAGAGGAAACACAGAAGCTGCATTAGAAGTGGCATTTAGATGCATTTACACAGTTTAATGCAGCTCAGAGGGACATGAATGCATTTAACCTGCAATTACAAATGCATAAATAATGTTTTGATATTTTAAACATAAAACATTGAAAACTGATATTTTAAATTATTTTAAAAATGAAAAGGTACCTTAAATGTGAAATTAAAACTGCCAGTAGGTGGCAGCAAGTCACTGTTAATAAGTGAGTCATTGCGTTCGAACCGAAATATTTAAATGGTTGATTCATTCAGGAACAAAACAGTTTGAAATGATTTTTCTTGGCGAAATAGAGCAAAGACATGAAATATGGTGTCTAAAACATAAGTCTCTTAATATTAACTTCTTGTTTATTGAACTGTTGTAAGAAATCAATATCACATTTGTAATCATGCTGACTTTTGGAGACAAAACGTCACTTTTCGTGTGATATTAACTATATGAAATGATATAAAGATATACATTTTCTGACCCATATCTTAAATTACCGTATTGTTCCGAATATAAGATGATGTTTTTTTCTTGGAAATACATCTGAAAAAACGCGGTCGTCTTATATTCAGGGTCTAGACTTTGACATGTCAATAATACACCCACAACGTTTTATGCCAAATACGCATAAAACGAGTGTGCCTTGAAATACGTAATGTAATCCATGTTGTAAAGATCGCGAGTGAAAACAAAAGAAAAAGAAAACCTTACAGCTGCATGAGTCGTGACTGTCACGTTAGCCTGATGGGACCAAACTCCCTTTGTGATTTTAAAACGTAAGACAGTACCCAGATTTGAAGACTACAGTAAGATTTAACTTCTACTGTTAATAAGATTTTGGTAGGCTACTATTAGATGGATAGCCTAAATGTCCTAATTCAGATGAGCTACCTGTTTTAGTTTTTTTTAATGGTATATCAAAAAGTGTATATTTTTAAAATGTGATTGTTGGTACATTTTACCAGTTTTTACCATACTTTCAAAACAAAAATTAAAATAGGAAAAATATGCAATATGATAATAATAGAAGACAAAATGTGTTTTACTGCAAAAAAAAACAAAAGATTTGGCTAAGTCTCTTAATATTAACTTCTTGTTTATTGAACTGTTGGGGGGTCGTCTTATAATCAGGGTCGTCTTATATTTGGGCCAATACGGTATGTGATAATTCTAAATGCATTTTAATAGACTGATTAATGCAGTGAGAGAACGCACTATAAATGTGCATGTGCACTCACTAGTCTAACCTACTAGACTTCATCACCTAATGTATGCGCGCATTCTGTAGGTGTTTTGTTTGCTTTTCGCGATATTCTTGATAATATCAAATCGCACATCCTTAAAACAACAATTACGATATTATCGCAGACCATACATATCGCACACTCCTATACTGTTTAGATTTTTATAATGCATCATCTTCTTATCGATCCACCAGTTCACATTTAAAGCTCTGCGTGTTTGCAGGGTAAAAACATGGGTCGATTCTCGCACTGGTCTGAACTCTGAACAAAACAACAGTTTTATTGAAAATGCTCATTCATTCTCTGCCAGCAGGTGGAGCATTTGGTAGAAATATAACGGTTTCCCCGATAATGGCAGAACACAAAGCAGCGCAGCACTAGACTTTGAACTTTGCAGCGCTCGTGTTTATTCAATGAAATCATAACGTTAGCCTTTTGAAGTTTAATCGTCACATTCAGCCATATCACAATTCTGGTCTTTCCGTCCCCAAATTTAAGACCTCTTGAAATCATAATTAAGACTTAAGGCCTTAAATTTGATACAACTAAATTTAAGACTTTTTAAGACCCGCGGAAACCCTGTAATCTATAAGCATGTATGCCAATCATTTTTTGACCAGGAATGTAACAAAAATTGTAAAACATGTATAATAATAAAATAAAATAAAATAAAACCCAAAGTACAAAAACGATCATTTTTGTTGTCACACCTTGTGTGAGGTAAATTCAACAAGTTTTAGTCCAATGCGATAACATTAACTAGCAAAATCCTCTCTGGGTCGAAATGACTGGAACATTAAAAGTTTCAATTAAAATGTGAAAGACATAAAACTACAACTAAAGCAAGACTATTTAGAAGATTAACACGGTTTTGTTCTCATTTTATTTGCAGAATATTAAAATGTAACAGGGAAAGCATGGCAGACTAGTACGGTTCAGGCAAATCGGTGTGCAACGGGCTTCTCGATCAGCACTAGTTTAACAACTAACCTCCTCTGCTGGATCTCCTGGTACTCCACACGCTTCTGCAGTCTCCAGGCTTCACGCTCCTCAGAGGTGGATTCACAGATGTAGTAGTGCAGCAGGAAGGGCCACACTTCACCACGGATGGATAGGTCGATGCCCCCGAAGAAGATCGCCTGAGAGAACAAAGACATTGGGTCAGTTGAAACGGCTGTCAGAATAAATCAAATCATACCAAAACCTCTAAACATGACCTTAATGCACACTTCAGACAACATTGCTACAACAAGAGCCATAATGCCATTCAAATATAAAGCACTGAAAAGACCAACTTAGAGAAGTAATGTCTGAGAACAGCTGTCTGTCAGTCTGACCTTCCTGAGCTTGTACTCCTCCACCACCTGTCCGTTGTTGTTGAGATGCCGAAGCCAAGAGCTGACGTCCACCCGCCGATACAGACGCTCCTCTGGGTGCATCTCTGCAGACGGAAACGTGGGTCTACGGATAGAAAACTGCATACATGACTTCTCATCTGACACCTGGAACGGGAAGAGGGTGATACAGGACAGAAAAACACTGCATGAACAATACACTTGGCATGAATAATACAGACATATAAACACATTAAAGACAACAAGAATTCAAAATGGAGCCTATTAACTTTCTGAATCAATATCGCTAGCCTTATTCATGTTATTCTAAAGAGAAAAAAAAGTTTCTATATCAGTGAAAAGATTGTGCTTTTCTGCTCACATAAATAGGGCTGTGCATGCTTAATAATATGGTAATATGTAATATGCCCATATTTCTATTAATAAATATAAATATTATTCATATATTATTATTGAATAAAATTGTGATCCCACTATTTATGATACAACCTGACCTATAAAATCAATTAAAAAAAAATGTTTTTTAATAAAAATTAAATGTGTTGACCATATGTGATTTTTTTATGTTTATTATAAAATTTTTAAGAACTTAATTTAATTTTCCATATTTAACTATTTAATTTAAGGCAAGAAATACTACCGTTCAAATGTTTGATACAAAAAACTATTTCAAATAAATGCTGTTTGAACTTTCTATTCATTAAATGCTGAAAAAAATAATAAATCTCAGTTTCCACAAAAATATATTAAGCAGCACAACCGTTGTCAACACTGATGATAGTAATAAATGTTTCTTGAGCGGCAAATCAGCATATTAGAATGATTTCTGAAGGATCATGTGACACTGAAGACAGGAGTAATGGCTGCTTTCCCATCACAGGAATAAATTACATCTTAAAATACATTCAAATAAAGTTATTTTAAATTGTAATAATATTTCACAATATTACAGTCTGTACTGTATTTTTGATCAAATGATCAAAAACATGAAAAAAATCTTACAGAACGCAAACTTTTGAGCATTAGTGTATATGAGAGTGTGTGCCTTGCATATAAATGTGTCAAACTGATGATATGTTTGTTAAGACTCTCCAGACCTGGTCTTTGAGCTGAGTCTCCCTGCAGCATTTCCACTGCTGAAACACCTCGGCCAGTTTATCCAGCCCTGTGTGGTGGAAGTGAAGGATCTTGTACTGGCTCTCTCTGCTGGCGATGACCAGCTGGCCACAGGTGCAGGCTTCATCGCTGGAACACACACATGAAACACAAACACTTTCACAAGGCTGGTCTGGGGCGCAAGACCACATCCTGGAGATCAAGGGAAAAATGAACAGTTATACGAGTTCACTAAAGGACCAGGATGCCCTTTTCTGTCCCTATGAGTAAGTTATGATGATTTCTCAACTTTTTGTCAGTAATGACATTTGTTATGTTGTATTTCCTCTTCATAAAAGGACTATTAATACAATTTTCCATAAACCACAGAAACATTCGATTTTTATTCACAGCAAAGAAATATTTTAATATCTTGAACAAAAACAGCCTGAGGTTAAGGAATAATGATTTATAACTTGCAGCTATAGCTAAATTCCCTAAAATGAGGAGGTGAATTAAATATATGAGGTGTTTCATAAAACAAAGACTTATGAAAATGATTTAACACAACAGTGTATTTAATTTATTAGGCTATTTAAATAGGGTGATATTAAAAATAATTTAAAATAAATGTATGGATATTAAAATCAATTCTAAACTCTTTTAGGATCTCCTCTGACCTGAAGAAGAGACGCAGTGACCTCATGTGGCCCAGGTCAACTCTGAACACCCCACATAATTGCTCTAATGCCATGACCTTCTGCTGCTCCTCCCACCGAACTCCCTGTGATTGGCTGCTTTCGGAGGGGGCGTGGCTGTCCAGGCTGGAGGCGGAGCTTGCAGAGTGAGCCATGGGTTCATCGCCCTCCCTGGAATTAATGGTATCTCTATTAATACTAATGTAATTAAAAGGAGAAAAGTGATCAAATACTAATTGTGATAGATGAACACTGCTTGAAAGTTGAATTTTCTTTTTTCTTTATTTTTCGGTTTTCTGTAAAGCTGCTATAGAACAATGTGTATTAAATGTTTCTACATTACAGTTAGGCGTGATCTGTTATCAGAGGTGACTGTGTCAAAGTTATGTCCCCATGGCAGAAATGTACAGTTTATAGAAATGTAGGTTATACAAATCATGGAGTTAGTTAATTTAAGCAGAAACAGTGAACATATTAAAGCAATGATTACATTATGTGGCAATGATGATTAGAATCTGTATTGTAAAAAGCGCTATATAAACAAATTGAACTGAAATTAAAGATAGGTGGGAAGCCACAATTATCTAATTACATTAGGTGTCAATAATGCAGAGAAAAAAAATGCCATTTGCAACCCACCTAACTCTTGCAATGCAATGCATTCATGAATAAAACTGGATATTTAATGAAAATGAACTGGGAATTGATTGGACTGTGAAATTACATGCAATAATTGAGAATTTGCTAAAACAAAGGGCTATTGGTTAACATAGATATTAAACTACAACCCAAAGTCGTGCATGTGACGTCAACCAAAAAGTAATTTCAGATGTGAAATCAAAAGATAAACGACAAATGCTTTTTCTTCTGAAATAACACTGCATAATTAGACCAGAAATGTGTATTAAATATAAATTGAATGTTTATTTATCATTTAAAATTGCCTTTAAGAGACTAAAAGTATGGAATTAAAAAAATGAATATTTTCTAAAAAAAAAATAAAGAAATTAATCAAATTCATTTAAAAATACAACTCAATTCTAATTTCATTTGATTAGTCTTTTCTATCAAGTTAATTAACTGTTATCTTTCTGAAGCCCTTTTGATAAGCTCTACATGACATCTTAATTCAGCTGCTCTCTCTACTGTAAACCTGCACATCAATTCATTCATTCTGCCATGTGTTTTAGTGTGAAACTTAGCGACAGCTGGGGGTATGGATACGCGCGTGTGTGTGAGAGAGGACACTGGAAGTGAAGAGGAATGAAAGGAATGTTGAGAGGTTATTGTGCTGGCAGGAGCCGAGCAGAGACACAAATCAAGCAGCCTGGCAGCCAATTTCCCCTGACAGCCCTCCTCTCTCTCTCACTGTGAGCATATCTCCCTGTAACTGTCTCTCGACCTCTCATGTAGCCAGAGCTGTAACCTGAACCGTGGGACCTCTGCTTCTCTCTCACACTCGTCTTTTTCTCGAACAGAGCACGTCTAAGAGGCCAAAAGCACCTCCAGACACGTCCCCTGTCACAGATCCAATGTGGCAGCCAACGGTTTATAGGTCATGTGGTATTTGAGAGTTCTTTCGGAGTCCACACTACAGCAGGATCACACACATGAGGCCATATGGCGGGCTGAGGCCGTGACAGACAGCGCACGGTGCAAAGTTACATCTCATGTTCTTTACAGACCCTTGTTTTCTATTCTGCAAGCCTAACGGTGGCTTTGCCAAACAGGAAAAATAAGGTGACTAAACTGAAATAACCAGCTAGATGGACAGGTAGAAGTTAGTTGGTTCAATGGTTAGATAGATGTTTGTTAGGAACTGAACTAACCAAATAGATGGATAAATTGAGTTGGTTAATTAGTTAGATGGATAGGCACAAAGATGTTAGTTAGGAACAGGATAAACAGGAGAAAGTAAGGTAAATGTAAGGTAAACTAACCAACTAGATGGATAAAGTTGGTTGATTGGTTGGTTAGTTAGGAAGATAGATAAATGTATACCTATATAGATGTTAGTTAAGAACAGGAGAAGATAAGGTAACTAAACTGAACTAACCAAGTTGGACAGATAGAAGTTAGTTAGTTCAATGGTTAGATGGATAGCCACATAGATGTTTGTAAGGAACAGGAAAATGTATGGTAACTGAACTGAACTAACCAACCAGATGGATAAAATTAGTTGGTTGTAAGATGGTTGTAAGTTAGTTAGTAAGATAGATAGGCACAAAGATGTTAGGAACAGGATGAACATAAGAAAATAAGGTACCTAAACTGAACTAACCAACTAGATGGACAGACAGAAGTTATTTGGTTGATTTGTTAGTTCAATAGACAGATAGCCATATAAATGTTAGTTAGGAATAGGAGAAATATGAGGACATTAGGTAACTAAATCAAACCATCCAAATGGATAGATAGAAATTAGTTGGATGATTGGCTAATTAGTTGGGTAGATGGACGAATAGACACATAGATGTTTGCTAGGAACAGGAGAAAAGGGATAAAATAAGGTAACTAAATTGAACAACCAACTAGATGGACAGATAGAAGTTAGTTGGTTCAATGGTTAGATGATTGGATGGATAGCCACATAGATGTTTGTTAGGAACAGGACAAATTATAGTAACTGAACTGAACTAACCAACTAGATGGATAAAGTTAGTTGTTTGATTAGTTAGTTAGATGGATAGGCACAAAGATGTTGGTAAGGAACATGATAAACAGGAGAAAGTATAAGGTAAATGTACTAAACTATCAAACTAGATGGATAAAGTTAGTTAGTTGGTTGATTGGTTAGTTAGTTAGGAAGATAGATAAATATAAACCCCTATTGATGTTAGTTAAGAATATGAGAAAATAAGGTAACTAAACTGAAGTTACCCACTAGATGGACAGAGAGAAATTAGTTGGTTGAATGGTTAGTTCAATAGACGGATAGCCATATAAAATGTAATATAGGAACAAACATGAGGAAATAAGGTAACTAAATTTAACCAACTAAATTGATAGATAGAAATTAGTCAGTTGATTGGTTAATTAGTTGGATAGATGGATGAATAGCCACATGTTTGCTAGGAACAGGAGGAAAAGAATCAAACAAAGTAACTATATTGAACTAACCAACTAGATGGATAAAGTTAATTTGTTGATTAGTTAGTTAGATGGATAGATGGATGAACAGCCACATACAGTATAGTAGATGTTAGTAGATGTAAGGAACAGGAGAAACGGGAGAAAATGAGGAGACTAAACGGAACTAAGTAAATAGATGGACAGATACAAGTTAGCTGGATAGACGGATAGTCACATAAATGTTAGTTAGGAACCTGATAAATATGAGGAAATAAAGTAACTAAATTGAACTAACCAACCAACCAACCAAATGAATAGATAGAAGTTAGTTGGTTTATTGGTTAGTTATTTGGAAAGATAGAAATATAACCACATCAGTGTTAGTTAGGACAGGAGAAATATGAGAAAATAAATGTAAATAAACTGATGGACAGATAAGTTAGTTGGATGAATGGTTAGATAGTTGGGTAGATGGATAGCCAAATAAATGTTAGTTAAGAACATGAGAAAATAAGTTAATGATAGATAGATAGATAGATAGATAGATAGATAGATAGATAGATTTCATTTCTGTGTGGCCGGCCATCCATCCATCTGTGTTATAGGTGGTAACTCTGAGAGTTTGTACTAGTGTGACTTGAGGGAAGTTTTTCCAGGTACTGAACTCCCGTTGGGACAGGCACTACCTCTCAGGGACTGTTTATTACATCACACTGAAACAAATGTCCCAGAGCCAGAGCTGTCAAACACTGTTAACACATTACATCATCCTCAAGCAAAACATGACCACAATGGGACATGATCTACAGTTTTTCCACCTCTGCCATCCACATGGCTTGGTTTCACCTCTAGTTTTGTATTTTTTCTATAAACTCTATTTTCACTATTTACTCTAATGAAATACACAGGCACATTGAAAAATAAGCTAATTTCTCATACTAAGACCCCAGCCAATCATAGAGATCATTTACATATTTTATGTAAAAAAAAATTTTAAGACAGGATGGAAATTATCATTAAAAACACCAAAAATCTACAAAGGTGAAGTATATGGAACAGACACCAAAGATTTAAACCCTACATTGAGCCAAACCACAACCAGGGAGAAGATGAAAAACGACAGAGAAGGAGGGGGAAAAAAATCAACTAGTAGGGAAAAGTGCAAGATTGAGAAAGCAGAGGAAGAAAACTTTACAGGCAGAATAAAAGAGAAGTCAAACATAAACATTGAAGGATTCAAAGAGGAAGTGGAAGCCAGAAAAGAAATGGCAAAAAAAAAAAAACAGGCCAAAGAAAGCGTTCTCCACTCAAAGGAACAGAGAGGAATGAAGCCATTCATCACAAACTCAGTCAAACACAAACCACTGATGTTTATGATCTGATGGGCAGCTCATGTCCAGGCCTCACCCCCGCAGCTCAAGCCAAATAACAAAGGGAGGAAATCATGCTGAAAGAGGGAATGTTAGATGAAGCAGCTGGGGGAAGGAATCTGTATTAGATCACAGACCGACTCTTACTGCCAACCTGCACTTCTCTCGCTCTCCCTCTCAAGCATATCGCCCAGTAATGTCTCTACCTTGTGGCCACAGTGGAGAGTTACAAGTATAACATTCAGAATGACAATTTACAAGTATACTAAATGAAAATATTTTGAAGAATGTTGGTAACCAAACAGTTGCTGGTAGCCACTGACTTTCATAGTATGGAAAGAAAAAATACTATGGAAGTTCAACAGAAGTTCCTGTAAATGACGACAATTTTTGGGTGAACCCTTTATCCCTTTAAGTAAGATTAATAAATGCATGTACAAATATAAATATGTCTGAAAACTATATTATTGTACAATGCATGCCATTTCACATGCTATTATTTTAAAATAGCATGCAGCATACAATACTGTGCAGTATGCAGTAGTCATGCTGGTATTACATTACAAACACTGCTTGTGAAAAACTGTTGTCCACAAAACCGTTATATCATTACATCTGTGCTAACACTTATGGGAGATGGTCTGTGATCACAGGATGCTGTAGTAGAGGTTCAGAATAGGAACACATGATGCTGTGTAATAAGCCATGCTGAGCTGATCTATGAATTATGAATAAGCTCTGAGCAACTCCTCTTGCTACACACAGACCTGCAGCAGTCGCAGCATGTACATGACAGACACATGCTAACATTAACATCCTCTGAAAACACCTGCTGTATGCAGCGCTACATATGCAACTTCAGTTGAAAAGGTTACATGGTCTAGTAAGATGATAAAAATACATTATTATCTGAAATAAATAATACATAAGTTATCAGGTACCATAAATTCACACTGCAAATTCTGCCAAAATGCCATGCTTATAGTTTTACTATTTACAAAATCATAATATAAACTACTGTTCAAACGTTTGGGGTCAGAAATATATATATACAGTATATATTTTTGTAAAACTTTTTTTTTTATTTTATTTTTTTTTAAGAACTACTCTAAACTGGTCAAAAGGGACATTTTTATTTTGTAACTCATAATGTAACAAAAGATTTCTGTTTTAAGTAAATGCTGTTCTTTTGAACTTTCTAATCAAAAAATCCTGATAAAAATAGTAGCATAACTGTTTTCAGCATTGATAATAATAATAAATGTTTCTTGAGCAGCAAATCAGCATATCAGAATGATTTCTGAAGGATCATGTGACACTGAAGACTGGAGTAATGATGCTGAAAATTCAGCTTTGCATCACAGGAATAAATTACATTTTAAAATATAATCCAATAGAAAACAGTTTGATTTAATGGCATAATATTATAGTTTTAATGAATTATTGTTCAATTGAAAGCAGCCTTGGTGAGACTTCTTTCAAAAATATTTTGAAAAATCTTCCTGACTCTAAACTTTTGAATGCTATTATATACATAAACCATTTTAATTCATGTTTTATTTCTGTTCTTTATCAAAAATATTACAAAAAACTAAATATGCATTCTATATATTATTAACTACAATAAAATGTACATCTGCCAATTCAGAAAGAACAGCTATAAAAAGCAGTTATGCAGGGAAAATGTGAAGTTTTATAAATCCATGTCGTCACACCGCATATTTAGCCATTTAATATGAACCAGTGAAGACAAAACGGTGAAAAACTAAATTACCTAAAATACACATTTTAACCTAAAATCTTAAAGGGGACATCAGATGCCCATTTGCCACAAGTTGGTATGATTCCTTAGAGTCTTCCTGAAATGTCTGCAACATACTTTGGTTAAAATTCCTCAATGGTGAAAAAACAACACCCTTTTTAGCTTGTCAAAAACAACTCTGTTCACAGCGACCCATTTCGGTGCATGTCTCTTTAAATTATAATGAGCTACAGCTCACCCCACCCCTCTCTTCCATTTTTTGTGTATTCGGTTTCTTACCATCAAAAACAAAATTAATCCACCGCGTCCTTAGTTGCTCTGATGTCGGGAGAAAACGAAGACTCTTATGTTCACTTTTACATCCAACTACAAAACACCTGCATTGCTTACGAGACATTGTTGTCACTACAGCTGCTCAAACGTGGAGAAAATGGCAGACAGCGTATAACTGGCTGCAGACGGAAATATGCAAATATGGGACAGTCCGTCAGCGGCCGTGGGCGGGACTTGAGCGATATGATGTCAAAAAAATCAAAACGGCTTGATAATCGAGACTGTTTAGGTTTTTTGAAAAAAAAAAAAAAAAAAAGAACAAAAAGAAAAAAATAAGGAGTAAATGGATTTTTATCATTGTAGGGTGGTTGTGTCCAGACACTGCTACGACACATTTATATGCAAACTTCATGTAAAAGTGAATTTTGCATCTGATGTCCCTTTAAAACGAACTGAAAACAAGGACACATGGATACATTCAACTCCCCTCACACATTTCTATCAGGTGTGTGTATTTATCTCACCTGCTCTCATTATCCAGGAAGACAGAGCTGCTGCTCTCGCCCAGAGCCTCGCTGACCGGTGACAGGCAGAAGGGCGAGGAGAAGGTGTCCGAGTCTGAGCCGAGGGTGCTGTCCCGACTCACCTCGTCCGCAGAGAGCTCGCAGGAGCCTTCATCGCCCTCTTCCAAAAGTTGCTGGTTCTGCAGGGCCGGCTCTGGCCCCTCTTCATCCTCCTCTTCCTCGGGGGCGGGCGGCGGGCGAGAGTGGCTCCGGTGGGCTCGGCGACGGGGGTTGCGGCGGACGGGTGAGCTTTCAGGCGTGATGTAACGGAGTGCCTCCTCGTCCTGCCGCTGGATGCGAGAGTTGGGCACCCAGGTGAGGATGAGGGTGGACCCGAGGGTCTCATCTTTCTCCAGGTGCACACAAAGGTATCCTGAATGTAAGTAAATCTTCAAGTAAGAAAAACTCAAAAACCGGCAGACTCCAAGCTGATTGGCTGGCTTCATGCAACTTGCCGGGGTCATGGTGTGTCGGGATTAAAGGCATCAAAATAAAAATAAAAAAAGTTTTATTTGAGGTATGTTGTAGCAAGGTTAGCTGTTAACTAGACATCCACAAGCAGAACTACACCTTATAAGCACTCTGTGACTTTACTGAATTTTTACATTTTTATTTTACAGATTTTTCCAATATTTTTGAAATACACAAAATATTAATAGAATTGAAAAAAAAACACTGTAAATGTACATCAAATATCTAAAGCAACATGAAAAACTGTTTTTCACATTAAAAATACATTTACAAATTTATCATTTCACAAGTATTTATTTTTTTACTTAATATATAAAACTCTAGATTAATACTGTAAATGCATTTTAAAATTAGACATAATTTGTGAAAACTAACAGGAAAAATCTGCATTGGTTCTGCAATTTTAATATAGTAATATATAAAATAATTTTATGTGAAATAATCATATCTTATGACTTTTGGACCAATAGAAATTCTGATCACTTACACTACCGTTCTGGAGTTTATGGTCTGTAAGATTTTTTTTAAATAAAAGCAATTAATACTTTTATTCAACATGGATGCATCAAATTGATCAAAAGTAACAGACAACTAATTTATGATGTTACAAAAGATTTCTACTTCATAAATTCTGCTCTTTCAATCTTTCTACTCATGAAAGAATCCTGAAAAATAAAAAATGTATCAAAGTTTCCACAAAATTATTAAGCAGCACAACTGTTTCTGCTGAAAATTCAGCTTTGTCATCACGGGAATAATTTAGTTTAAAATAAAATTGTAATAAAATAAAACAAAATTAAATTATTTCGTTTTACAATATTACTTTTTTTATCAAATAAATGCAGCTTCTTTCAAAACATAAAAAAAAAACCTTAAAGGGGTCATATGACGCTCCTAAAAAAGAACATTATTTTGTGTATTTGGTGTAATGAAATGTGTTTATGCGGTTTAAGGTAAAAAAAAGAAAACACATTATTTTCCACATACTGTACATTATTGTTTCTCCTCTATGCCCCGCCTTTCTGAAACGCATTGATTTTTACAAACCTCATCGTTCTGAAAAGCGTGGTGTGCTCTGATTGGCCAGCTATCGAGTGCGTTGTGATTGGCCGAATACCTCAAGCGTGTGACGGAAATGTTACGTCCCTTACCATACTGTGATGCAGTCTTTCGATGCGACGAGACAAAACCAATAAAACTCATTACAAACGAAGCATTTATTGCATCCAATGGGGACATAATTACTGATTATAATGACTTTATACTGTCTTTTTACGCGTTGCATTGCATCGTGCCGCGTAAACATAAAACCATGTCTGCATTTGTGATCAGAGAAACGACAAATAACAAGTGCTACTCTACACTGCTCAAAACTCGCATTTGGATCATCAGTGGCAAATTCTTTAAATATGAAAACGTACTTACAGGCTGTGAGTCAGCATTATTTGTCAGAAAACCGGCATTGTTTTCTGCAACACTCCCCCAGGAAACAGTCCTCGTCCTCCATAAAATGCGTTGCGCACACACAAATATATGGGTTAAACTGTTCTGGAACGGTGTTGTAAATACAACTTAACCACTGATTATTAGTCGTGTCCTCATTTGGAAGGCCAAACAAAGTAGTTTTGCTTTCACAACGAAACACACAGCATCTCCATGACATGGCGGTGGCGGCAACAACAATACTACAGCGAGAATCAAAGTTACACCATCTTTCTTTGCATGAACATTTGAGCGGCGCTATGCTCCCTATGCTAAATCTTCCCACATCGTGACGTAGACATGTGGGGGCGTGTTTAAACGAGGCGTTTTAGGAGGGCTCGGACCGGTCTTAACTTTTATAAAGAATATCTCTTTGGGTTTGAGACTTTAGTCTTTGCAACTTTAGGGATCTTATCGCATCATATGACCCCTTTAACAAGTCTTAACTTTTGAAGGGTATTGCATCTAAGCAGGGCTCAACAATATGGACTTTTCTTATTGTAATATATAAAATCAGTAGATTTTCAGTTGCCCTGCCAACATTTTTACTAGTGTGAATAATACATTATTTTTATTTATGTATATAAATGTATATCTATTTTTTTTAAATATTCATATTTTTAAAAAAAATGATTCCAACCATTTTATTAGTTTTATTTAAGATAACAAAAGACAAAGAATATCTGCAACAAACTGGAAGTTTTAAAGCTATAATGTAACTCATCACAAAAAACATTCATAAAGAGACTTTTGCTGTCTCTGAAAGGGTTAGTTCACCCAAAAATGAAAATTAGCCCATAAATTACTCACCCTCAAGTCATCCTAGGTGTATATGACTTTCTTCTTTCAGACAAATCTAGTCGGAGTTATATTAAAAATTGTCTTTGATCTTTCAAGCTGTTTCATAGCACTTGAGCGGGCGTTGCATGCATCAGTCCAAAAGAAGTTAAATAAAAAGCGCCCATCCATAAAAAAAAATGTCTCACATGGCTCCGGGAGTGAACAAAGGCCTTCTGTAGCGAATCGATGCGTTTTGTAAGAAAAATATCCATATTCAAAACGTAATAATCACTTTAATGTAGCTTGCGCTCACTGTTGTAAACAGAAGCAGTTCCGGGCGGATGACGTATGGAGGTCAGCTTTGCGCATGCGCCGCTCAGAAGTGACACACATGGAAGCGAAGGGGAGAGATCGAAACAAAACAACGGTCACTAATTAGAAGTACAAAACGAGGATTTGTAAAAGAAGAATGTCAGAGGATTTCGATATAAGCCAAGAGGAGACTGGTTTTCCTTTGCTAAAGTAAGGAAACTTTGCTTCTTTTGCTCCCGTTAACAAATGTTGATTTTCACGAGACTCACCGGTGCATGCGCAGCTGACCTCATACGCCATGCTCCCGGAACTGCTTCTGTGTACAACTGCTGCCGCAAGCTACATTAAAGTGATTATTATGTTTTGAATATGGATATTTTTCTTACAAAAACACATCGATTCGCTACAGAAGGCCTTAGTTCACCCCCCGGAGCCGTGTGAGACGGGTTTTTTATGGATAGGCGCTTTTTATTTAACTTCTTTTAGACTGATGCATGCAACACCCGCTGAGTGCCATGAAACAGCCTGAAAGATCAAAGACAATTTTTAACATAACTCTGACTGGTTTCGTCTGAAAGAAGAAAGTCATATACACCTAGGATGACTTGAGGGTGAGTAATTTATGGACTCGTTTTCATTTTTGGGTGAACTAACCCTTTAACTTGTGAATAACTTAAGTGTTATAAAAACTTTCAGTTTATGTGTGTGTGGTACCTGGGTGATGTTCAGGCAGTCCGGGCAGGGGCTCGGCCGGGTGAACACACACATTGTTCTTGGAGAAGATGATCTCTCCATCCAGCACGGTCCGTGATCCTCCCGTGCCCAAGTTAAACGTCAAAAGGTCAGAGGCTTTGGAGGATGCACGTCGCAGGAGTCGACCGAATGACATCTCCTCCAGTGACCGCTCACTGCTCCCATCCTCTGAGACAGAAACAACAAGACAACCTCCAATCAGGCGGCTTCTTACTTTTCGAAGCAATCACATTTATAATTCTCACTTGCCAAACATTAAAAATTATACAATGTAAATGATTCAGAATATCATGAGCTGCATCTCATTTCGGAGGCTGCATTTGTCAGCAACATATATCATTGAGGCGGTTTCATTTAAGAAAAGTAACGATGATTAAATTGACCTAACTGATCTAATCATGACAAAATATGAATAATATATGAAAGTCACAGTCAATCCATGTCACCTTCTCGAAACTAACTGCATGGTTATTTGTGACCAAGTCACATATAGACACACCTTAAAACAAACAGACACGCACAAATGTGCCAACTCACTGGAAGAACCCAAAGCTACGGCTGTGTGTGTCATCCGCTCAACAGACGGAAGCTTAAGTGTGCCAAGTGTTGTAAGAAAACACAACATTAACAAAACACTTAACGGTCCTTTTTTTAATAATGTTTAAATGCTAACAAGCCATTCAAGAAACGGGCAACTTCACATGAAATTTCAAGCAGTGAACGCAGCTATCACTACTGCATACTGTAATTATTTTTTAAAAGCCCTAAATCCAAAGTATTCAACTTCAGCGTGTAACTCGTCTTGCTCTGTTTGTGCTACAGTCATGCATGATTCCTCAAATACCTATTAAAAGCTAGAATACACTACAAAATGATCTGAACAGATTTTTAAAACACTAGTAATTATATACTTGTCAACTTTGTAAATATTTACAGAGGAAAAACTGGGCATCATACACTAAATGACTGAGAACATCTTTGATATCTTCTGAATGGACGGAATCAGAGTCTGAAGTCTGTGACCATCATAGACTACGTGATTTTCTATGAAATCTGTCAGCTCAAATCAGCAGACTGGCTTTGACTTTCGGCAACCAGCGTCAACTTCTCCAGACTGTAAATCAGGGCAAGAATTTTAGCAAAAGTCATGTCGTGTATTCCAGCCTTAAGTGAGTTACTTAAAGCGATAGTTCACCCAAAAATTTAAATTCTGTAATTTACTCACCCTCATGTCGTTCTAAACCCGTAAGACCTCCGTTCATCTTCGGAAAACAAAGTAAGATATTTTTTGATGGAATCTGAGAGCTCTCTGACCCTCCCATAGACAGCAAGGGTCCTTACACGATCAAGGTCCAGAAACATAGTAAGGACATCGGTAAAATAATCCATGTGACATCAGGGGTTCAACCGTAATTTTACAAAGCTACGAGAATACTTTTTGAGTGCAAAAGAAAACAAAATAACAACTTTATTCAACAATTCGTCAATTTAATTTCAGTGGATACTCTCCAAAATGGCGCTAGGGTGACGCGGAGGAGACAAACTGTTGAATAAAGTTGTTTTTTCGTCTTTTGCACACAAAGTATTCTCTTAGCTTTGTAAAATGACAGTTGAACCCCTGATGTCACATGGATTATTTTACCGATGTCCTTGCTATGTTTCTGGACCTTGATCGTGTAAGGACCCTTGCTGTCTATGGGAGGGTCAGAGAGCTCTCAGATTCCATCAAAAATATCTTAATTTGTGTTCTGAAGATGAACGGAGGTCTTACGGGTTTGGAACAACATGAGGGTGAGTAATTAATGACAGAATTTTATTTTTTGGGTGAACTATCCTTTAAGCCAGTTGCAACTACCTAGCAACCCTATCAACCAAATGGCAATGTCAATTTTTTTTTTTTAAATGTAAAAATTTTGTCATTCTGCAGGACTGTTCAAGTGCCTTGCAAAAACACTAAAAGGTGTCGTGACAAGAACTTCCTCAGGATGGACGTTTTGCTTCAATCTTCCTCTTCGGTCTTATTATTTCATTTTTTCCTGTCTTAATTAACGGTACCCAACTTCGTTAACCCAAAATGGCGTTGCTCACTTGTTTTGATTAGAGGTCGACTTCCTGTCACAAACCAGAGAAGATGAATAATTGCGAGAAATTTGCCAATTGTTATGAACAATAAAATAGCTTTATGGCAAAAAAAAGACTCTAGTGAAGTAAACAACTAGTGAAAACACAAGTGAGAACTTCCTGAGAGAACCTCAAGCCTTGTAAAAGGCTTAATTAACAAATAAACCCTATACTATCAAATTCGAGAGAGGAACAAGTTTGTCTGGTAAGTCGCCTTAAGACATAGAAGTTCAATTTTCCTTCAGTTTTACAGTGACTGTTCAGGTGGATGCAGGGCCGCATGTATCATATGACTATAATTACAGCGCAAACACGACTCCGGTGAATAAACATGCCACATCATAGCACTGGACTAGCAGACACACAGGCCAAATCAGGAGAAAACGAGTGTGTACTATCAGCAGCAGGGAGTGTACTAAGAAGAGAGTGTCAGTAGTAGAAGCATGTGGTGTTGTTTCTCCTCGCTGCAATCTCTCGCTCTGGCAGACAACAAGCTCCACACAACAGAACAACTACTTCACCAGGAATGCACTTGAAAATCTACACAGACGATAATCTGCAGTTCAATTCTTGCTATTCAATCCAATATTCTTTAAATGCACAATAATATTACTAAAGGAGTCTCAGCTCACCCAAAAATGAACATTTCCTCCAAAGATGAATGACTTTGCTTCTTCTGTGCAACACAAATGGAATTCTGAAGAATGACCAATGTAATGATTTAATTGCACTAGGCGAGATATGACATGACACTTCTCTAATAATAATCAGTTCAGAAATGGCAGAACATTTGGTTGCATTTTATTTTTGTCACTTGCCTGGAACAGACAGCGTGAACCCGTCAGAGGCAAATGTGTGTCACCTCTATCAGGCTCTGTCACGGACTACACATAATGTGTGCAAACTAAATGGAGACGGAATGGATCAAAAAAATAAATAAAAATCTAAACTTTTTTTTCTTAAATTGAATTAAAGGTGCCAGAAGGCTGTTCCAGGTCATTCCAGTATTTGATCACTACATGCCAAGTTTGACTAACATACAAAAGTTCAAATGAAATTTAAGAGCAGCAACAGAGGGCATTATTTTTTTAGCAAAAATAACAACTTAAATTTCGATCTGTTCCTGTTCACAAGACTAATTTTATGGTGTCTTATTGCCCTTTTTGGAACTTGACATCCCCTGAACCCTGTAAAAAAAAAAAATGAGTGTAGGATTTCCTTGAAACAATTTTCAATAGAAACTAGAAAGTGCTAGTAAATTTCGCGAACTATTACAAACTGCAAGTGGCACATTGACTTTAACACGAAATTCTGAAGTAGGAAAAAATGAAAAAGTATTTTTTATAAAAACATACTCCAATCTTTTGATTGATTTACTGTACAATTTCAACACACACGTTCTGTTTCCATGTTTTATGGGGACATTCCATAGGCGTAATGGTTTTTATACTGTACAAACTGTATGTGCTATTGCCCTACACCAAACCTACCCCTAAACCTACCCCTTACAGGAAACTTTGTGCATTTTTACTTTCTCAAAAAAACGAATTCTGTATGATTTATAAGACACCTCAAATGTCCCCACAAGGTCAAAATGTACTAGTGTTACTATCCTTGTGGGGACATTTGGTCCCCATAACGTGATAAATACCAGGCACACACACACACACACACACACACACAGTGGGTATAGAAAAGAATCACCCCATTTAAAATAAATAATCACATTTTGTTGCTTTGCAGCCTGAAATGAAGACGGACACAGTTTTTGTTTCATCCAGTATTTGTATTTGCTCAGTGCAACTTATAACATCCAAGTGAAAGATATAACACCAACATGTCAGAAAAAAAGACTAAAAAAAG
Organism: Sinocyclocheilus grahami; assembly: GCF_001515645.1. Taxonomy (NCBI): domain Eukaryota; kingdom Metazoa; phylum Chordata; class Actinopteri; order Cypriniformes; family Cyprinidae; genus Sinocyclocheilus; species Sinocyclocheilus grahami. The sequence goes on from NW_015505996.1 coordinate 846,030, forward strand.
ACTAGGATCACAGAGTTGAAAAAAGGATCACCCCCTTGTGTCAGTATTGGACATTTGGTCCCCATAACGTGATAAATACCAGGCACACACACACACACACACACACACACAGTGGGTATAGAAAAGAATCACCCCATTTAAAATAAATAATCACATTTTGTTGCTTTGCAGCCTGAAATGAAGACGGACACAGTTTTTGTTTCATCCAGTATTTGTATTTGCTCAGTGCAACTTATAACATCCAAGTGAAAGATATAACACCAACATGTCAGAAAAAAAGACTAAAAAAAAACTAGGATCACAGAGTTGAAAAAAGGATCACCCCCTTGTGTCAGTATTTTGTTGAACCACCGTTTCCTGTAATTACAGTCTTTAGTCTGTTGGGATTTGTCTCTAGTACTAACTTTGCTCATCTAGACTTAAATTCAGTTCAATTTGATGGTGAGTGTTTGTGGACTGCAGCCTTCAAGTCATTCCACAGACTTTCAGTGGGGTTTAAGTTTTACCACTGTGTGCTCAGTTCTGCTGTGTGCTTTGGGTTATTGTCATGTTGGAAGGTAAACCTTCTTGCCATTGACAACTTTCTGGCAGAGAGCAGCAGATTTTCCTCAAAAATTTGACGGTATTTTGCCTCATACATTTTTCCTTCTATCCTGACAAGTGCTCCAGTCCCTGCTGCAGAGAAACACCCCCATCACAGGATATCACCACCTCCATGCTTTACTGGAGGAATGCTGTTATTTGGATGCTGAGCTGCATTGGATTTCTGCCAGACATATTGTTTGGTGTTGAGGCCAAATAATTTAATTTTAGTGTCATCTGCTTCAGAATCTTCCAGGAGTGTTTTGGCAAAGCTCAGTCGTGACTGCATGTGGCCTTTCTCGAGGAGTGGCTTTTTTCTTGCAACCCTCCCATTCAAGCCACATTTGTGGAGAATTTGTGATATTGTCGTCACATGCACACAATGACCACTCTTTGTCATAAATTCCTGCAGCTGCTTCAGAGTTGCTGTAGGTCTCTTGGTCACCTCTCTGACCGGTTTCCTCCTGGCTCTTTCATCAGTTTGGAGAGACGTCCTGATCCAGGAAGGGTCTGTGTTGCACCAAATACCTTCCACTTCTTAATAATAGACTTCACTTCATTTTAGACTTCACTGTGATTCTAGGCATTGATAAAGCCTTTGAAATTGTTTTGTATCCATCTCCTGACTTGTTCCTGTTCACAACTTTATCCCGGAGATCTTTTGTCAGTGTCTTGTCACCCATAGTTGATTGTTTGCTTCAGTTGCATGATCAAGGACTGAAATACTCCAGGAAAGCTATCTTCATGCTGAGCTAATCACAATGACCAAACCTGATCACTGTTGAAAGTCAAATGGCTGTTTTAATAAAGTGATAAATACTTGGAAGAAAAGCCTGTCATATTTTTTATTGGTATATATTTTTTAACATTGATCATTTTAACATTGACTAAATATAGCTAACATTAAATATACATGCCCAATCATTTTCACAAATAGGCTACATGTGGTCAAATAAAATTTAATAAAAATGACAAATGCATACAACTAAATTTCAAAACTTAACACTTCAATGAAAAACAAAAAAATAAAGCTAAAAACAATTCAAAATATTAAAGAACAAAAGGTATAAGAGTATAATAATGATTCTAACATAACACTAAGCCAAACACCAAAAAAACAACTACATATATGTGTATGTACAACCACACACATATATATATATATATATACAGTGGGTACGGAAAGTATTCAGACTCTCTTAAATTTTTCACTCTTTGTTATATTGCAGCCATTTGCTAAAATCATTTAAGTTAATTTTTTTTCCTCATTAATGTACACACAGCACCCCATATTGACAGAAAAACACTATATAGAATATATCTGAGCTTAATAAAAAAAATGCAATGCAATAAATTGTATGCAATGCCCCTATGCATATATTTGTATAGAAGAAGAAGACCAACAGCAACAAAATATAATATTCCTTTTTATTATTTCTCTGACATTTAAAACACAAAGGATAATTTATGGGTTATGTGAAATGCTGATTATTCTATCACTGTCACACACTGTGTTGGGGGTAACGCATTACAAGTAACGAGAGTTATGTAATCAGATTACTTTTTCAAGTAACTAGTAAAGTAATGCATTACTTTTTAATTTACAAGAGAATATCTGAGTTACTTTTTCAAATAAGTAACGCAAGTTACTTTTTTTTCTAATTTATTGACTGACAGCTCTCCTGTCCCCATGTTGAGAGAAATCAGATGTTACTGTAGTTCTAAAATAAATATGAATATGCATTAATTCATCTCACTCACACACAAAAAAAACACAGATTCAGTATTCCTCAAAATGAATAAAAAAAATGCAACTCAGAATATGACGCAAACCTGCAATAATTAAATGTTAAACAACACAAATATGCTTTATGTATTTAATCCCATTCTATTAACCAATGTCTTTGCTTCTGAGCTTCGATGATCCAGTTCAACCGTACTAATAAGCAAAAATGACTCTAGACAAACATTTGTGTCTTTTTTTATTGCTGAAGTGTGTTGAAATGTCTTCTTCTGCATTCTACTGTACGGACGTACATTTACTTTCCCTTCAGCCTGAGGCTTATTCATTTCACTTTTGGTGTGAAAAGGCTTTTATATTAGCCAAAAATATAACTTTTTTTATTTTAAAAACAAACAAGCAAGCCCTGTCCAGATTTAAAAAGTAACGCAAAAGTAACGTAACATTACTTCCCATAAAAAGTAACTATTAGTTACTTTTTTATGGAGTAACGCAATATTGTAATGCATTACTTTTAAAAGTAACTTTCCCCAACACTGGTCACACAACAACAAAACATTGAGAACACTGAATAAAAATAAACATTTATTTTACAGCAAAAACAATATTTAAATGGCAAGCTACTGTCAGAACCTGCAACACATACACACAAAAAATCACAACTTTATGACAGCATTTTATTATCAACAGATTTTCAAGATTCATATTAATAATAAATATGAAACACAAACACTTGTTGCATACCTTGGTGTCTGGGCTGTATGAGAAGTCATGAAGCTTTTGCCCATTGGCCCACACGGCTGTAGGTGGAGTCTGAACCCCAAAAACACGTACTTCCCAGAGGACCAAATGATCGAGAGATCCATTGAATTCGACAGGCTTACTGACCACATAAGACTGCCGGAAAATATGAAAAATCAAATAAAGAATAGAATACATTTCAAATTAATACACATATTGACCAAACTTTTGAGTATTCTTCTATTACAGTCCATTTAGTCCATTTGTTTGATGGGTTTCCAAAATGAAAGTTTGTTGAAAATTTCTTCACCCTCAGGCCATCCAAGATGTAGATGAGCTTGTTTCTTCATCAGAACAGATTTGGAGAAATCCTCACCTCTGGTCAGAATACCAGTCCATAATAACATATCCTCCATTTTTGCCTGATAAACAGTACTTTATCTGTGCATATTTCACTCCTGATGACAACCTTTTCACAGGAGAAAGCAATACTATAGATTTATACTATAGCATTCATATTTTAAGCAATGGTTTAAAGTTAATGATGTATTTGTTTCTTAGAAACATGCAGTTTTTTGCTTCACAAGACATTAATTGATGGACAGGAGTTACTCGTGGATTATTGTGATGTTTCTATCAGCTGTTTGGACTCTCAATCTGACGGCACCCATTCACTGCGGAGCATCCATTGGTGAGCAAGTGAATTTCTCCAAATCTGTTCCCATGAAGAAACAAACTCATCTACATTTTGGATGACCTGAGGGTGAGCACATTTTCAACAAATGTTTAATTTGAAATGAACTGTCTTTACTTCCATAAAAAGTGCATTGAACTGCCTGTCAATGGTCTGGCAAACACAACGCTTGCTGTTTTCCAGTTTTAATGCCAGATGAAGCTCCAACACGGGATAGCAATGGCAAACAGATGTTCAATAGAAAAATCCTCATCCAAACCATTCAAGTCAACATAAAGTCAAAATCCACCCTATTTTGTACTTCTTCAGCAAAGAAGAGAACATACGAATCATTTCCATGCTCAAAAGTGTCCAGACTTTCCCCATCATCCCAGAAGAGGTCCCCTTTAGCCCGATTTCCTTCAGACAGTGCCACGATTAGGGTCAAAGGGTTTCTGCGAGATGCTGTAGTTGTCAATGGAGGAGCCTGAGGAACAAATAAGAAATAGCTAAACGCACTTGCTACACAGCATAAATTAAATGAACAAATATCATTAGATCTAGTCTTTACTCCACCTGCTGTGGGATGATGCTCCCCTTTCTCACATGAACGCTAATGGCGTCTAAAGCAGCAGGGAAAAGAATGTATTGCCCTTTACTGTAATATGCTAACCCCTATGAGAAAAATCCCAGAAGATTCAATCTCATACAAAGAGTCATTTGTCTTAAAGGGGTCATATCATACGCTTTTTAATTACATTGTACCATAACAACACATTGTAACTTTGTAAACATATCACAATGTCAAGCAGGCTTTGAAAGGTTTTTGAAGTAAATGTCAGAAGGTAAAACCAGCCTACTGCATTCCAATATTGCACTTGTAACGCTACAACAAAAAGCAAATATCCAAGCAAATAAAAGTGATAGATTCAGAGATCAACATGTGCGTAGAAATACAAATGTGATTACACATATTTTTGCTTCGGTTAAATGTAATTCAGTTTAACTGAAAGTGGCTACAGTGTTGCGTTGACCGAAAGACCGTCACTTCCTCATTGTAGCGCTCGCGCTGCGGAAGTGTTTGAAAGTGGCATTGCGCGAGACCAGCGCGAGCTTCACGCTGCACGAGCTGATCGATAGGCCTCCGCACGCGGCATGTGTAAGTCAACACGACCGAGTTCTCATCATTAATGGGTTTTACATACTGTATAATATATATATATATAGAGAGAGAGAGTTTAACACGATAATAGTTAGCAGCATGGATTAGAACGAGTGCGCATGCTAGATCATATACTAAGATATACGCTTCTTGTGTGTATATAATGCTGTTTTTGGTTAATTAAATAGCCTTTAATTGTTGCTTTAGGATTTAAAGTTTCGCATGATGTTTTTCTTTTTGTACTGGTGTTATGAAGGTTATTAATGCGGGTCGTGTTTGAGGTTTTCGAACTGAACTGTTGCATGGAGCGAAAGACAAGGCCTCAGAATGGTATGCAGGCATGGCCATGTGCATCGCCTGCTTCTTCATGCTTTGATGTCTTTATTTAATAATGAACAATAATTAGGTCAAATATTGGATAAGCAAGCAGATTTCAAGAATTTTCTTGAATTCATGAACTACATGCATAAGTTCTCGGTTCACAAAGTACCGGGTTAATAACTTTCTGTAGATTAGGGATGGGCGTATCGATCCGAAGTATCGATATATCGATACTGATGCGAGTATCGAAAGTATCGATACTCAAACAAAAAATATCGATACTAAGGTGCGTTTTATGTACTAGTGGTTTTGTTTATTTAACAAAAATAATAATAATAATAATGCGTACAATATGCATTGAATTGGACGAATAACCTTTGTTAGCGAGTAATTGTGTAGGACATAACTATGTTCCTGCTCATCTGGACACACACATGTTGCAAGACAGAACTTCTCCATCACAGAGAGCGTTCACTCACTGCTGGCAGTGCATTCAAACTGTGCTGCGTCTCCCAAAAGTATCATAAGAAAGCATTAAAGCTTTTGGGAACGGCAGCCCTGAACAATGCTCATCAGAGGACAGAAGGACAGAGTTATTTCACAATAAACAAACTGAAATTGTAGCCTACATAGTTTGTGCAATTACAATTATTTAAATTGAACGTTGAAAGATAATATTGATCATGTTCTATTCTGTAATGTTAATATAAATAATACGCTGTCAGAATAAAAAGGTTGCATTTTATGCATGCAGCAGCCGGTCACTGGCAGTCCCTTATGAAAATGAACCATGGTTTCACTAAAGTGACCGTAGTTCAACTGTAGTATTTGTAGATTTGAATCATGTGTAAACAAAAATATAACCTAATAATTTACAATTAAGGCGTATTGAATGTTAAAATGTGTTTTAAACATAAAGTTAAGAGGTTATCATTACCCATTTTACTCTTAGTCATTTAATAATTGAATCAATTTCATAATTTAAAAGTTTAGTTCAGAAGTATCGTATCGGTATCGGCGATACTGCCTTGAAAAATATCGGTATCGTATCGAAAACAAAATAAGTGGTATCGCCCATCCCTACTGTAGATTAAGTTATACGCAATAGGTTATACAAGTTGAATGGTTTATAAAAACGAAACGGTTTAACACTTTAGTATAATCATAAGGTAAAATGATCTAAATATTTCCTAATAGAAGCCATTTTTATGCCATTTTTTTAATTTAAAGAAATAGAACGATTTTACGAAATTGATTTTATATGTGAATACACACACATACATATATATATACACACACACACACACACACACACACAGTGTAAATGAACTGGAAAGATAATTATTCGATCTAAAAATTTAGAACGAAACATACCTGGAAGTAGGGCTGCACGATTAATCGAATTTCTAATCGCAATTACAATTATGGATGCCACAATTATGTAATCGTTCAAAGCGGCAATTAGTCGTTCAAAGTCCACTATTGTTATTCTGCGTGCTTAAGATGCGTTTTTTTCTTTCTACATGTTATCATAAAGGGGTCATATGATGCTGCTAAAAAGAACATTATTTTGTGTATTTGGTGTAATGAAATGTTTATGCGGTTTAAGGTTCAAAAAACACATTATTTTCCACATACTGTACATTATTGTTTCTCTTCTATGCCCCGCCTTTCTGAAACGCGTAGATTTTTACAAAGCTCATCGGTCTGAAAAGCGAGGTGTGCTCTGATTGGCCAGCTATCCAGTGCGTTGTGATTGGCCGAATACCTCAAGCGTGTGACGGAAATGTTACGCCCCTATCATATTGTAATACCCTGTCCGGCCGGAGCGACGAGACAAAAACATTAAAACCCATTATAAACAAGGCATTTGTTGCATCCAGTGAGGACATAATTACTGATTATAATGACTGTCTTTTTACGCGTTGCGTTGCATCGGCACGCCGCGTAAACATAAAACCATGTCTGCATTTGTGATCGGAGAAATAACAAAAAACAAGTGCTACTCTACACTGCTCAAAACTCGCGTTTGAATCATCAGTGACAAATTCTTTAAATATAAAAAAACGTACTTACAGTCTGTGAGTCAGAACAGCCGGCATTGTAGTCTACTCTACCAGGATCAGGAAACAGTCCTCCATAAAATGCACTGCACACATCTGAATATTTGGGTAGAAGTGTTCTGGAACAGTGTTGTAAATACAACTTAACCACTGATTTCGAGTCGTGTCCTCTTTTGGAAAGCCAAACAAAATAGTTTCGCTTTCACAACGAAACACACAGTGTCTTCACGACATAGCAGCAGCAACAATACTACAGTGAGAATAAAAGTTACGCCTTCTTTCTTTGCGTGAACATTTGGGCTGAGTTATGCAAATCTTCCCACATCATGATGTAGATATGTGGGGGCGTGTTAGAACGAGCTGTTTTAGGTAGGCGTGGTTAACTCTTAACTTTTATAAAGAATATCGCTTTGGATTTGAGACTTTACAACCCTCTACATTGCGAGTAAATCACTCGCATATGCGACTAAATCTTCACTCTGGGCGACTAAATGATGTCTAATATTAGCCAATTGCTAATAAATTCTCAGATTTTACTCGCCAGTGTGTGAGTTGGAGGCTAAGTATAAGTTTAGCTCAGATATATTTTCACTCGCCCCGAACACTCTGACTGAGCGCTTCAGAGTTTCACTCTCCGCCAAGCGATCTGTGCTGTTTTTCAGTTCATTTGAATGGATGTGCAACGCACAACGTACCGTAAACTCTAGTGTGAAGGCGCACAACTCGCCGTCGCTTTGATTCACACACACGCACAGAGAGAGGGATAGAGAGAATTGATGAACTACCTATGCGCGCTACATGTAAATGATATTCTTTGTTGTATTTTGCTGTCAAAATTCCAAAGTTCTTTTGGAATTCTTTTGCTTTTAAGAAACTAATAGGCGGAACTAATGCGCAAACGGCAATCTCATTGGCTGGCACTCACCTATTATCGTCCCTGTTTTGATTTCAGCGAATCAGTTCGAGCGAACGCACACAACCTGATTAATATTCATGAATCCAGTAGCTCATTAATCCTTGGTGCATTTTATATTGTTCTTATTAGTAGAATTCGTATCATTATTATCTAATCAGTATTTTTGTTAGTTTTTCCCCAATATATATATATATTTTTTTACAGAGACACTGAATGACCAAAAAAGCACCACCACCAGTCTGAAGTTCAGTTAAAATGACTAATATGCATTCATGCATGGTTATCAAGTTTTATTTCTAATTACAAAAGTTCTATCATTAAATAACATTGATTATCCAGGGCTCTACGGATACTTTTCTTTTTAGGAGCGCTTGTGCTCCTAATTTAAAAAATTTAGGAGCACGGTCAAAAATTTAGGAGCACCTTCTAATCAGTAATCAAAAATTCTGATAAAAAAAAATTAACCTTCCCATTATGAGGTGATATTTGACTCCTTAAAGTGATTTATGGGAAATTTTGTTTTTACCTTTGTAATGGCATTTTTCTAACTTTATTAAAAGTATGTCATCTTTTGTCAAAATCAAAAAAATATATTTATCTTTTTAACATTTCTAATAAAAACAAATAGAATAAGAATAAGTTACCAATCAAATGAAATCAGTATTTAAGAAATACATTTGTGCTACAGAGATGGCACATTGTGTATTTGTGTATTTTCAGACGTTTAATGAGGCTCAGAGGTCGCGTGAGTGCAATTAAATTCATGTTGAGGTTAATGTTTTAAATATAACAGTTTGAATATAGAAATGATTTAAATAACAGAAAAGAAGCTTTAAAAATGTAACTAAAACTGCCAGCAGGTGGCGTCAAGTCACTGATTTGATCACTGAATCATTCATTCAATTGATTCGTTCGAACAGCTGAATCATTCAAAACTAAAACTGCCAGCAGGTGGCGGCAAGTCACTGATTTTATCACTGAATCATTCATTCAATTGATTCATTCGAATGGCTGATTCGTTCAGGAATGAAGCAAGTGACTGTCTTTATGAATGGGTAATCATGAATCACTGACTCACTAGATTCGTTTAAAAACCCCCGTTCATTCACAAACGAAACACCGCTGTGTTTGAATGGAGATGTGCTGTGTCTTTGCTTTAAACTATTTTCGATGACGAAATAGAGCAAAATCAGACAATAGTGTTATAGTCAGACAATGTAAGTCACTTAATATTAACTTTATTATTGAATTGTATTGTATTAAATCAGTATCACATTTACAAACTCCCTTAAAAATCATTAAAAGCTGTCACTGATCTTAGTTTATCCTGATCTCACAAAACTCCATTATAATCGACGAAGCTCTCTACACTGCACAATGAATCTCTTATTTACACCCCGTCAACACTGTTTGTTATAATGAGAGGATATGTCTGTGATACATTACTCAACGCTGCAGAAACATGTGCGTATATTAGAACCTTTGAAGCTCCCTCAGCGCAAACACACATATGCTGATCTAAATATTATTTCATAGTCGCACACAGTAGCTTCCAGTCGCAAATGCGACTGAAATGGTCGCACTGTAG
>NW_015505997.1:0-1061 GCF_001515645.1 Sinocyclocheilus grahami
TATCGCGATACATATTGATATCGAATTATTGTCCAGCCCTAAGTCTATATTTAAAACCCAGCAGAAGGAAAAATCCACTGGAGGACAGGACACATTGTGAAGCATTAACTCTCAAAAAGGAGGCCTGAAAATGAACAAATAAATGTTTCTGCCACTACCATATTATGATGATTTCAAGAGAGTTCCAAATGAACACTGCATAAAAAGCACATTGTCAAGCACAGAACTGTCGTTGGAGGTGTGTGTGTGTATCTGCCAGAGATACACTTTCTCTCCGAGGTATGATCTGAAAAGTCTAAAAGCAGAAAGTCAAAATCACAGGAACCAAATCACAGGTTTAATATCACATTCTGAAGCAGTGTCTATAGGACCCATCTTTAGAGAGGATAAGACTTCACAACCCTATACTCTTCAAATCAAGAAATAGATTGTGAACAGAGATGTGAAATCACATCCTGCAGGCTTTTAAACACAGCATTAGTGTCACAATCTCTAGCTTTATAGCCTGTGAGCTTCGCATTCCAGACTGCCTGCTTTTGGATACCCACTTCGTTGTCACAACGCTTCTATCGTTACAATTAGTCAAAAATTTGACAAAAAAAAAAGACTGATTATTTCTTTTGACCTTAATGACCTTGCAATCTGAAAGGTTATCCCTAAATGCTTCATATTTAAATTAGATTTGCATAGATGCTTAATAATAAATAAAATAAAAGTATTTCTGCAGAGTATGACTGACTCTGACATTCTTTCACTTATGCCTGAGTATTTGCCTTGACTACGATCTTAAAGACCTTCTGATATAAAAGCTTATGCATGAATACTTCATTTTTTAAATATATAGATATCACAGATTTAAATTTTTATTTAAAAATTAAGTATCTAAATAAAACACATTTTCACAAGGCTCTTTCTTAAGTGCATGCTCTTTCATGTAAGCCTGAGACAAGTCGATCAGTGAGTCAGAGAGCCAATCAGATGCAAGCGTAAAATATGCTGACTGGTCCCTGCATACAGAAGAATGATACACACACACACACACTCCAATTCCTCAATTACAG
>NW_015505997.1:1523-3894 GCF_001515645.1 Sinocyclocheilus grahami
TCTGATGGTTAGCAGACGGAAGTTCATGGACCGGATTCGTGACACATACCTCTTAAATCCTTGTGAATGTCATAGGAGCCAATATTCATAGATAAAATAAAGACATAGGCCTACACAAGGCATCAGGAGTGTTTACACACAGATTTCCTGCTAGCAGAACATATCAGTGGTGAGAAAAAATGTCTCAGATCACACCAGTACTATAAGCCACCCCTCTTTAGGTGACAGAGTCACCTCTCCTCTCAGTTCCTCTTACCCTTTGGCCCTGGAGACCCTGGCAGTAACCCAGCTGGCTGTTAGTGGAGCGCCACTGACCTCGCTGGTACGCGCAGCGCCAAATGATCCAGAATACATTAGAATGCATTACTGGTACAAAAACACTTGGAAGCCTCTGATGTGCTGGATTATTATGATTATAGTTAAACCAAATTAATGAAAAACAGTGTGTGTCTAAATATAAGGAGACTGAGTGATGTTTGTGAGTTACAATGGTCCAGAGATGATAATCAGATGCAGATGTCATCTTATCTAAAAGAGCCATGAGACAGCAATCCAATTACTGAAGCCCAGATCCGACCCGACTGATTATTTACAACCACTTCAAGTACAAATAAACATGTTGCTCACACACACACACACATTGAGCTGAGGTTTTGCTGCTTTTAGTCCATGTCTGTTTGGAGGCTATCTATTTGCTATAGTGAATTTCTAACAAAATATACTTTTAAATATTTAAAAATGAAAATCCTGTAATCATTTACTTACCCTTATGTTGTTCCAAATCTATATATCTTAATATAATGCAAGTCAAACTTCAAATATACAAAAAAAAAGAATCATAAACGTATTCCATAGCGAGTTGTGCATTATATTCCATGTCTTCTCAAGTCATATGATAGATTTGTTTAAGGAACAGACCGAAGTTGTTATTCACCACCATATGTCTAAAATGGACTACAAAAGTTGCATTAAACCATTTTTGTTATTATTAACTAAAACTGTTAAAAAACACTTTCTGTAATTGAAATAAAGCTGAAATAAAATATAAATATTAAATGAAAACTTGAAATGTTGCCTTAGTAACAAACTCCAAATAATCCAAAATAATTACTATAAAAGTAGGCCTATATAAATAACAGAAATGTAACACTATCAAATGGTATCAGCACCATTTGACATCCTTAACCACCGGCAAAAGCCACTGATTCTCACATGTCTTCTGATCAAATGTCATTAACATTAACGATATCTTATTTCATTTGAAAACTACAACAGAGGTGAACATTTTTAGCTAATTTTACTTGGTTCATCACATAGCTATCATACATAAGACATACAAACCATTTTGCAATCATTTTGAAGCTTGACAGCCCCCATGTTTCAGTAGAGAAACATGTTTTTTGGGTCCAGATGGTGCAGTTACAGCATCTACCAACAGGCCATGCTAACCAGCCAAACCTAGACCATTTGGGTTTAACAGCAGACATATGAACAGCCAGAGAATATTCCTTTGTGTGTGAAGCAGCGTCTTCTCTGACAAGAGAGTATAGGGATGGGTACCGAAACTCTGTATTTAATTGGTACCGGGGTTAAATTATGAAAGACCGGAGTATCGATAAGCTTTGATGTTAATGGTTCTGCTATCGGTACTGGAGAAATTAATAAAACACACTTACATTTATTATTGCTATATACATTATCTTGCCAATTCTATCTCACCAGAGTCGCCAGTTGTTTTTCAAACATTTGTCTATGATGCATTTTTGCTATTCGCAATTCAGAAGCGAGATCGAGCTCACGCGGAGGAGCTTCAGCACGCGCAACATGAAAGTCCTGTTTAATTATGATAGAAGAGAGAACTAAACATTCAAACATCTGCTTACACTTTAGTCCTGTGGCTGTTTTCTTAAGCTAATTTTATTTTATTATTTCGATTTTGGCTTCTAAGGATTATACAAAAGAAGACATGAGGTAAAGCTATTAAAAACTAGCTGCGTTTCGTATTGCGCAACTTCTTTCCCTTCACAGCGGTGCGCATTCGTTCCTCCCTAAAACCCCAACTTAACGTCAGAATCAGCTCAATCGGTGATTGTTGTAAGATGCCGTCTTTACTGTTGCTAAATTGCGGGACATGTTTGATAATAAAATGTTGAAAGCACAATCCGCACAAGAGACGCTGTTCCTTAGGCTGAAATGTGTGCGCACGGCGCACTCCAAAACGGACAAACAAATTACACTTTGAGCTTCGGGCGCATGTCCAATCGATCAAATACACACAAAAATGTCAAAATGGCTGGCTTGGAGAATATTTACTTGAACACAGTTTAGTTGGGAGAAAATCCGATGTGTGTCAATATATTGTCTTAAAGTG
>NW_015505997.1:4716-33978 GCF_001515645.1 Sinocyclocheilus grahami
TTTAATTATCATTAAAACTGTATTAGATTACCGCGATTTGAACAATCATTTTGACACATATCTTTTCTTTTATTTAAAGGCTGAAATGTGAGGTTTACTTTTTTATTAAACTGTTTCAAAGCTTTATTTGAACATCTACATTAGATATTTCAACATGCTATTAAACTGTTGTCAGTCAAGTTGTCATTTAAAATCCGAACATCATTGGTAATGTTAATGTAATGTGATTATGCAAACAAAAAGTAATTTCATTTGTTGTTTGTTGATTTTTAAATATAAAACTTGGTGAAGTGATTTATGTGTCGGTACTTTTTTTAACATCTCCAGCACATTTGAACAATACCGTGATAATACTGATAACTGTGATAATTTTGGTCACTATAATCGTGATAAGAAATTTTCATAACGTTACATCCCTACCGGGAGGTTGCCGCTTCAGTCAGCGATGGCTTGAAAATGACAAATACAAATTATGCCTAAAACGAGAACTAAATACTTGAGTAGCCTCCCGTTAAATCTGTTTTTTTCATAGAGTCTGCACTTTCGCGCCATATAAAAGTTAAACAAAAATGCCCCTGCAATGTGAAAATGAATGAAAATTGTTTATTGCGGCATACGTTTAGATCTGCTCACAATGCATAAGATTTCTTTATGCACATTTTTTCCCCCCCAGCATTGAGCATTATAACAAATCACACACATTTGTGTTGAGGTGTTGAGCGTCACCAGTGAGGAAAAATCCGCAAAATGCTACAGTTGTGTTCAGTTCATGCGCTCACTGAATGCATTCTGGCATTCTGCAAATACTGTCATCATAAACAACATGATGCATTACATCGTGCAGATACTATGTAAACAAGAAATTCATTTTGCGGTTTAGACAGTGAGCTTGTGCTAGATTGAAACGTTTGTTGCTCGTTTTCTGTATGTTTTAATCGCAAATTGAATAACCATTTTGTTTTTCATAGCCTTCTACTAAAATAACCCATGTGAAGAAAGTCATGAATATGACATGTCGTTTCCCCCCACACAAAAACGTAATCGACATTAATTGTCATTGTCACATCAACTTAAAAACTTAAATGCCTTAAACGGTACAAGAAAAGACTTCTATTATAATTTCAAGAGGTCTAAAATTTGAGGACGGAAAGACAAGAATCATGATATTGTCAGGGGAAAACACGGATTCAATTGCAGGTTCAACTCAAAAGTTTATTAAAGTCTCAAACACAAAACACGGCTAGGGCAGAAGGCCAGGTGCCGTAATCCAGGGTGGAGGATGTATACAGGAAGAGGGGGCAGTCCAAACGAGCATCCAGACACTCCACAAGGCAGAGAGGGAAAGGCGTGGAGAGATCAGCGCACAGAGTCCCAGCGTCAGTGCTGACGCAACGTCAGAGTGGGGAGTTCCCTGTTGAGGGACACAAAAAACACAACAGGACACAGCACGACTAAACCAAAAGTAGGTCACGAGCGAAGTGTAGCGTGTACACACAACAACGGTCTGACACAAGACCACACATGAGGGGAACTAAAATAGAGGGAGAAATTAGGGACTAACTAGTCACAGGTGTGACCGCAGCTAACCTAGTAATAAGATAATGATTGGAAGGGGAACCGCTGAGGCAACGAGCACATGGCGAACTGTCAAAACAAGACAAGACAAGACCCACAACCTGCCGATCAGACCGAAGTCATGACAGTACCTCCCCTCCCAGGAACGCCACCTGGCGCACCCAGGAGGGGCTCAACTCGTCGCAGACGGAAGAACCAACAGGACTAAGAGGGGACTGAAACACAGGTTTAACCCTGGACACATGAAAAACAGGGTGAACCCGACCAAGCATGTGAGGAAGCTTGAGCTGCACTGCCACCGGATTCAGAACCTTTGTGATGCGATATGGCCCAATGAACCTGGGTGCCAGCTTACGAGAAGGCACCCGGAGAGGCAGGTCCTTGGTGGAAAGCCATACCTTCTGACCACACACGTACTGAGGAGCAGGAGTCCTGTGACGATCAGCCGCTGCTTTGGTCCGTCTGGAAGTCCGGGCCAAGACCTCCTTAGCCCTCCTCCAGGTGTGACGGCACTGACGGACGAAGACCAAGGCAGACGGGACCGCAGCTTCGGGTTCCTGAGCAGGGAAAAGAGGTGGTTGATAATCCATGGAACAGTGAAAGGGAGACATACCTGTGGATGCTACAGGAAGGGAATTGTGGAAATATTCGACCCACGGTAGCTGCTGACTCCAGGAGTTCGGACTATGTGATGCCAGGCAGCGGAGAGCTCTCTCGAGATCCTTGTTGGCTCTCTCGGATTGCCCATTGGTCTGAGGGTGAAAACCAGAAGACAGACTCGTTGAGGCCCCGATCTGTCTACAGAACTCTTTCCAAAACCGGGAAACAAATTGTGGTTCTCTGTCGGAGACCACATCCACCGGAAGACCATGAATCCGGAAGACGTGGTCCACCACGTCTCCTTGGCAGAGGGGAGTTTGGGCAAGGGAATAAAATGGGCTGTTTTGGAGAAGTGATCCACCACGTCAGGATCACAGTGTTGCCTCTCGATGGGGGAAGGCCAGAGACAAAATCAAGGGCCAGGTGTGACCAAGGATGAGAGGGAATGGGCAAAGGCTGCAACAGACCAACAGGAGACTGGTTAGAAGTCTTATTCTGAGCACACACCGAACAAGCCAACACAAACTGCCTGACATCATGGACCATGGATGGCCACCAAAATCGCTGACGGATGGCGGCCAGCGATCTCCGAACCCCTGGATGACAGGCTACTCTGGATTCGTGACCCCACCGGAGGACCTCAGGACGCAGCGCAGCCGGCACAAACAACCGACCCTCCGGACACCCCCTCGGGACCTCCCCCGCCCGCACGGCCCTCCCCACCCGCTGCTCGACATCCCAGGAGAGGGATCCCACCACCACCCCCTTGGGGAGAATAGTGTCAGGAGCCACATCCCTCCCAGGACCCCCGAACAGCCGAGAAAGGGCATCAGGCTTAGTGTTCTTGGACCCCGGCCGATACGAGAGGGAAAAGTTAAATCGCCCAAAGAAGAGTGCCCAGCGGGCCTGGCGAGCGTTCAACCTCTTGGCCGAACGGATGTATTCCAGGTTCTTATGGTCCGTCCAAACCAAGAAGGGCTGCGCTGCTCCCTCCAACCAATGGCGCCACTCCCCCAGAGCCAGCCTGACTGCCAGCAGCTCCCTGTTACCTATGTCATAATTTCGTTCTGCAGGGCTCAGGCGGTGAGAGAAAAAGGCACAGGGGTGCACCTTCTCATCTCTAGGGGACCGTTGGGACAGAACCGCGCCTACCCCGACCTCCGAGGCATCCACCTCAACAATAAACTGCCGTTCAGGATCTGAAAGACAAAGAACAGGAGCAGAGATGAAACGGGACTTAAGAACATCAAAGGCCTCCTGAGCCTGAGAATTCCACCTGAACGGTCCCTTGGGTGAGGTGAGTGCTGTTAAGGGTGCAGCAACCAGGCTAAAGTTCCGGATGAATCGCCTATAGAAGTTGGCGAACCCCAAGAACCGCTGCAATGCCTTCCGAGAGTCAGGGGTTGGCCACTCGGCTACGGCCCTTACCTTAGTTACCTTAGTAGGATCCCCTCCACTGAAATAATATGCTCCAAGAACGAAACGGATTTGGCGTGGAACACACACTTCTCCACCTTGACATAAAGCTGGTTTTCCAGCAGCCATTGTAGCACCTGACAAACGTGGTGAGTGTGTACCTGTAAGGAGGGAGAGAAGATGAGGATATCATCGAGATACACAAAGACAAATCTGTTTACCATGTCTCTCAACACATCATTGATCAGGGCCTGGAAGACAGCTGGGGCGTTGGTAAGCCCGAAGGGTAAGACCCGGTATTCGAAGTGTCCCGTAGGGGTATTGAAGGCTGTCTTCCACTCATCCCCCTCACGGATACGGACCAAATGATGAGACCAAGAGTCTGGTGATGTCTGTGGGTTGCAGACTCACTGTTGTGTTTGCAATCAAGGGATTTGTAACTAAATATTAGCTTTCAAACGTCTATATTTGTTTTGTTCAATTGTCCCAAATACATATGCTCACATCAAATAGGGGGATCAAACACTTCAAGTGCTGTGCTTTTTATTTGGTTAAACATGTATGTGTTGAAATGGCTAATAATAAAATGTGACGTTCTGTAGTTTTGACTCATATTCATCAAATGTCTTGACTCCACAGCAAACTAAGCAATTTTGGCATTACTGTCCCAATACTTATGGAGGGCACTGTGTATATATACACACAGTTCAAAATAGGCCTATAAATAATTAATAAACTGATTACTGAAAATAAACGTAGTTTACTTTGTGTTTTAATAAATGTGAGAATTTTGCTTATAAATGTGTCCTTGTATACACTTCTAAGGAATTATTTGACACATTATTTGATCAATTTTAACCACGCCCCTAAACATTTTTTTTTTAATGCGTTCTTGAATTGTTCAACTTGGGAGCACATAGGCCTATTTTTTTGAAGAAAAAAGTTCTAATGCAACTCTGTTAGAACTGCGCAAGACAAGTAAACAAACTGAGTCGCAAGACTTCATGAATCTTCAGTGTGTGTTGTGTTATCAGTGCTACATTTTGAAGGTCAGTTCATACGGCTGAAATGACCATGGGCATCATGCTCAAAAGCTTAGATTTGCAGTGAGGTGAACGTTTTCTTTGAGAGAGTTCTTTTTTTTCTCTTTTTATCCACGTGCTGTAACTGAGTGATTTATGTAGTCATGTGAAATCTTTTGCTGGTTATTTAAATATGTACTTTGTTCTCAAAATACCCAGCTCTATTTCTGGATGCAAGTAGCCATCACACGTTGTCTGATTAGTGTCCGTTTCCTCCTGTAGTTCTGTTGCATCATCAGCACAGCTGCCGGAGTCGCAGCCACCGCTGGCTTTACAGAAATCTGTCTCCAATCTTCAGAAGCCCATGCCAATAACCAGCCAGGAGGTACAGATGGCACGTTCATCATCTCTTCATGGTGCTCACCTGATGTTAATGTCATGGTGTCTGATGTCTGCTGAATGTGTTTCTGTCTCTCTAGAGCACAAGTACAGGTGGACCAAAGCAATGGGCACAGCTCAATGGAAAGGCAGTAGATCAAGATGGTAATCATCCGTTTATTCTGATCAGAAGTGTTTGTTGTTATGTCATGTTTTATACTTGTTTGGCTCTGTTGTCCAGGTTTAAAGGTCTCAAGCCGACTGCAGCCCTTCTCTCACGAGGAATTTCCGACGCTGAAAGCAGCAGGCGAACAGGACAAGGCTGGCAAGGAAAGAAGCGTCTTCGATCCGTCGTATGGGCCCGGACCAAGCCTCCGCCCACAGAGTGAGTCCCACTCTGCATGATAAAACATTTAGATCGTTTCATTTCAGATATGTAACTGTAACGGTAGAAAAGAACAGCTCGTGTTCAAAACTGCATTCCTGCCTTAAAGGAACACTCCACTATTTTTGAAAATAGGCTTATTTTCCAACTCCCCTAGAGTTAAACAGTTCTACCGTGTTCCAATCCATTCAGCTGATCTCCGGGTCTGGCGGTAGCACTTTTAGCATAGATTATTGAATCTGATTAGACCGTTAGCATCTTGCTCAAAAATGACCAAAGAGTTTCTATATTTTTCCTATTTAAAACTTGACTCTTCTGTAGTTAATTCGTGTACTAAGACCGACGGAAAATGAAAAGTTGCGATTTTTCTAGGCCGATATGGCTAGGAACTATAATCTCATTCCGGCGTAATAATCAAGGAACTTTGCTGCAGTTAATCCAGAGAATAACAGTTTTTTCTGAGACTGAGAGAAACCGAAAGATGAGTCATCGTTTAAAAGCAAAAGCTTAGGGCAGCATGATATATCAACTTCCAGTATGTCCTTCAGAGTCTTAGATACCTGTTTCCAGAAATGATTAACTTCAGGGCAATCCCAAAACGTATGTCTATAGGTTCCTATAGAGTTTCCGGAGCAGAAATTACAATTGGAAGTTGAAGAAAGCTTCATTAAATATCGTTTCCTAGGAGTGAGATACATCCTATGAACCATTTTGTAGTGAATTAATTGATGATTAGGATTTTTTGAAACAAGTTTAAGATTGGCCCATATTGAATCCCAACAGATATCATCAATGCTGTCGTAATATCTTTCAGTGTTTTGTTAATTTTCCCCACATATTCATGTGTAAATCAGTGTTTTGATAATTTTGCATGTTTGTCGTTTTATTCGTTTAGTTTTTTTATTTAAAAGTACATCAAATTGAAGTAAATGAAAATGAGATGTTGCCTTGGCATTTAAGTGCCACTAATTTTTGTTATTTAAGTTAATGTTTATTACAAGTAACAAATGTTCATGGTTTTAGTTGGCTTGTAAAACCACTGGCATGAATGAGCCGTTTGTTGATGTCTCCATGTGATGTGCTGATGTTGTGTGTCATTGTCAGACGTGTCGAGCTGGAGGGAGGGCGGTGGGAGGAACCTGCAGCCCCCGGTGCTGTCTGCTGCCCCGCCCTGCACAGACACGGACACCAAGAGCAGCGGCTCAGCTGAGACCACCACTCCTCTTTCTCCCCCCTCCTCATCCTCCTCTTCCTCCACTGCTGCTGCCCAGTGCTCTGATGTGAAGGAGCCATCGCTGCGGCCCGCTCAGCCTGTGCAGCGCAGAGCCGCCCCATCAGCCCTCCAGTACCAGCACCACCCCACCACCACATACCACGACATGCTGCCTGCCTTCGTGAGTCTCTGCCCATCATATCCGTTATCCAGTGTGCTGTGCTTTCTCTGATAAAATGCTTATTGGCTCTTTGTTTGTCAGATGTGCCCTAAAGAGACTCGTGACGCTCCGGGCTCCTCGGATCATGGCCCAACCACTGTGGTTGCCCCCGTGCGCTTTGAATCCAGGATGATCTTCAGACCAGCGTTCCCTGCACCGGAGCCCATCAAGTGAGTGTTGTGCTAATTACTGCAGTGAGGAACGCTCTCTGTCCTCTTCTATAAATGGCTGTTTTTCATTTCACAGTGGTGATTTAAGAAGAGAGGCCCGTTTCCCCCGTATCCCTCCTCGCCCCTCCACTCGCCCGATCCGCCGCCCAGGAGATCGAGCTTCCCGTCCTGCCATAATCAACCCTGAGGACCTGAAGGACCTTGATGAACTGGACAATGACTGTGAAGATGGCTGGGCAGGTGAGCGCTCGCTTTCTTTATTAACAACAGATGAGTGTTTTTTTTTCACCAATTCTCATTGTGACCGGTGTCTGTTCTTAAGGTCTCCATGAGGAAGTGGATTATAGCGAGAAGCTTAAATTCAGTGATGATGAGGAAGATCACTCCCCCTCTGAGAAGAATAAGATCTGGTGAGCTTTTTTTTGTTTTAATGCAGTGCGTGTGGTGTGAACGCCGCTTGTGTTGGAGTTGAAGCTCATTCTGGTGCTTGTGTCTTGCAGGAATGACTGGGACAACCATCAGGACCAGCATTCATCTCAGAGCTCTGGTGATGGTGCGTTTCCACAAGACGCTGAGGAGTCATACTCATGCCAGCCAGGGGCAGTACCCTCCAGGAAGACCAATGGACGATTCTCCTCTTCTGAATCTCAGGTAACAATTTACGGCTTTCTGCATTTGTTTTTCCCCTTAAATCTTTTATTTATTTATTTTAAATTGGTAATTTAACAATGTCTGCAGCAATTAAGACCAGCAGTAGGATTGCATACAAACCAGAGATTAAGGGGAAAAAGTAGAAACACAGAAAAGAAAAGAAAATTAAGGAGTAATGCATTCAGTACAGTTAAATGTTTAAAATACATATAAATAAGTGGGGGGTGTAAATTTATTCAGTGGTTATCAGTCATGCTGGGAGCACCCGACCAGTGTTGTTTGAGTATCTTTTGAGTTTTTATTAATATTTTGAATCAGTTTTTATTTTTATATTTTGTTTTCAATTTAATTTGAATGATTTAGTAATTTTGTTTATAATTTTTAGTATTTTATATAGGTCTAAATAGTTTTTATAATTTTTATTTCAGCATTAGTTCCTTTTGTACATCAGGTTAAACTAAATTAAAAATGAAAACAAGCTGCAAAAACTTTTGATATTTTATTTCATTTAATGTTTTTATTTCCATATAATTTCAACTGTTTTTTCCTGGTTTTAACAGTTTTAGTTTTTAACTGTAATTTAAGTTTGTGATGAACTAAACTATGTGTTCTGTCTGTCCTTCCGAGTGGAAACAATTGTTTTTGTTGCTGTAATTACATTTTTATATTTATGACTTCTTTTGATTGGGTAACCACATGCCAAATAAGTGATGATTGTAATGCAAAATTGGGCTCTTTTTTTTTTTCCTTCACCAAATGTTTAAATTACATATTTTAATTGATAGCACCTTTAAATTGGTCCCATCAGTCCAGGCTCATCTAAGGGATCTCCTCTCTCTGTTGTTTGTGATTTGCAGCACCAGCAGAAGAACAGTGGCAACAGTGAGTCTGCAGAGGAGCATGAGGAGCCGCAGCGGCAGGCGCCGCCTCGTGGGAAGTTTGTCTCGGCCGACCTCTCTGCTGTGGAGAGAGCGCGCAGACGGCGTGAAGAGGAGGAGAGGAGAGCGCGGGAGGAGAGACTGGCTGCCTGTGCAGAGAAACTAAAAAAACTGGATGAAAAATTTGGCAAAACTGAGAAACCTGCACGCTCTGGAGAAATGCTGAGAGAAGCAGACGGCAAGGAGCTGATGCAGTCTCCAGGCCGAAGGTCATCCAAACACCAGCAGGAGGGCTGGCAGTATGGCACTAAAGGTATACAAGTTCATATATACTAGTTGGTTTATAAATTTAAGCTTTAGCTACCCTTGTAATAATGGCAGTTATTAAAGGAAATAATTTAGAGAAATCTCAAAGGCGTTTTGCCTCTGCTTTTTTCCGCTACTTTTCTTAACACCTCGTTTCATTGTATATAGAAGTGTCTGATACACCAACTGAGTCATCCAGTCAGGATTACAAAGATGAAGGTTGTAACTACCACAATGATGACGATGGTCCTGAGCCCACCTCTCCCCTCCCAGACTACGGCCGACACCAGAAGCCTGTGCCGCCCCGCTTCCAGAAGCAGCACCAGCAGCAGGTGAGCTTTAACACCTAATGTTTTAAGTAAGAGTAAATGGTTATTAATTCAGCCAGCCTGAAAATCTTGAGGTGCATATGTCTTTGCAGAAGTTATAATACTGAGAAATTATGGTTTTCATGCTAACTATATGCTTTTATGCTGTTTTATATACTGTATGCTTTCATTTTATAGAGGAGATTTTTTTTTCTTTTTCTGTGGTTTCTAGGAGCAGGTGTATAAGATGGCGCCGTGGCAGCAGTCGGGTCACCCCACCCAGTCCAACTCTGCTCACTCACAGAGAGGCTTTTACCCTCCTCATGTCCTGGGCTTTGATCCACGCTGGATGATGATGCCTCCCTACATGGATCCCCGCATGGCGCAGGGATGTTCTCCAGTGGATTTCTACCCTCCTGGAGTTCACTCATCTGGTAAATTACAACATCCTCCATATTTAGTGGTGTTTGCCAAGTCAAGCATCACTATTATTCATAGTGATACGATCAAACCTTTAATAATAAATATTAAACTTCAAAATATGAGTGAACTCTCTTAATTTGATCCAGTAAGCCAGACATTCCCAAACTGTTATGTCAGTTTTACCCCTTTGACAGAAATTACTCATCTGAAGCTCCCAAGATTTTCAGAGGATGTGTTAATATCTTAACACCACATCTGCATGTTCATGGTTCCCTGATGCTGGTTAATGATCACACTTGATTTGCTTTACTTTCATATCATTAGATGTGTTTTTTCCCCCCATTGATTTTATTTTTTAAATGAATTAATTTATAGTATAAGGTTGCTCAATTTGGTTAAAAAAAAAACAATACTGTGATTTTTGTAGTCTTATGTCACAGTTATCGTGATTTTGAGCTGCGATAAAAGCATTTAATCTCATAAGAAATGTATTGCTGTTGCTGAAACATCCAGGCAATTACTTCAATATTCTTTTTGTTTTTATTATTTTAAACTCTTAATTATTAAAAAATGAAGACTGATATATTACTACTATAAAAGGTTTATAAACGCTTATTTTTCTATATTATAAAATTCTGAAAACTTCTCTACAGAAATGTTGTGAATTATGTGAGAGTGCACAATGCCTTTCCCAAATGCACAAAGTAGATTTTGTGGTGCAGCTACAGCTACAGTAACTTGGTATCATGCAGAGTTCTGCATGGTGATATATGGCAAATTTTTTTCAGAACGTTTATATTGTGATATTTAAATTTAACTTTTTTATTTTCAAGGTTTGGTGAAACCTGTCATTCAACAGGATCACCTGAATAGCCCTGGTTCCACCTCTGATGAAGGCTGCCATCAGGAGAGGAGGGCGCCATCCACTGAGCCTTACCAAGTGTGGAACCAAGACAGCTACTCGTCTGCACGCAGTTTCACCCCACCCTACCAGAGACAGCACGAGAATTGCGACAGGGCTCAGGTGGATGACAGGAGTGACCAGTCATGCTCCAGACATGACTCGTATGAAGACCGAGGTCATGACCGCACAGACAGTCCAGCAGAGGAACTGCCCCATCAAGGCTTCCGCCAAGGCAGAGGCTCTGACGTGTCGCTCGATTCGCAGCAAGAAGTTTCCCATGAAGTAGCCCATCAACCGTTAATACTCAGCAGAACCCATCCTGGAGACAGTGAGCACAGGGACGTCTCCTCTGGTAGACATCAGAAAGAAGACCTTGATACGCATGACGAGGCCTTCAACAGCAAGGAGAAGAGCTACGACTCTGATTTTTGGAAGAAAGACATGGGTAGTCTGAGGAAAGACGGCAGCAGTCAGGCCCAGTGGTCCGATCACGGTTCGAGCAGCAGCAGTAGTGTAAGCCAGCCATCTGAGTCCAGTGGTAGAACCCTTAGAAGGACGGGACCCATCAAGAAACCTGTGCTGAAGCCCTTAAAGGTTGAAGACAAAGAGAATGAGAAACCCAAAACTGACCCGGAGGAGAAGAGTGTCCCATACAGACTGGAGAAGGAAGTGGTTACCAACGTCTATGACCTGAAGAAAGATGCTCCATTTCTGTCTAACAGGCACTCCGCCCCACCACCCGCTCCCTCTCCTGAGGAGAAACAAGTGGAAGCTCCGAAGGTGGAGAAAACGAGCAATTTGCCTGAAGGGTTGCACAAAGAGAACTACTGGGATAGCAGCAAGAGTCTGTCTGTGGACTGTTTTGACAGCAGGGATCCACCAGCACCTCGCCGCAACAACTGGATATTCATTGATGAAGAGCAGGCGTTTGCAGGGGCCAGGGGAGCGGGTCGTGGACGTGGCCGGGGCTTCAGAGAGTTCAACTCTCGTGGTGGTGCTCGTGGAGGACGAAGCGACGGCAACAGAGGAGCCTACAGTAGCGCAGGCACACAGAGGCCTGCGCGAGGACGTGGTGCTCGAGATTTCAGGAGCGAAGATCTGCAGCGAGGCAAACCCCGTAGACGCAACGTGAGTGAGACTCACAGCGAGGCCTCAGAATACGAGGAGCAGCCCAAGCGACCACGCCAGAAGGCCACTGAGAACGGAGAGACTTCGTATCCTGTGTCTGGAGAGGTCAAGAGGGCTGACAAGGAGTCGTGGAGATCAAACAAGGTCTACACTGATGATCAGAGCGGCAACAGCGATTCCAGGGACAAGACGAAATCAGCTCGAGTGTTTGGAAGGTCATTGCCCCCTCGCCTTAATGCTGGATACAACCGTGGATTTGGCTCAAGGGACATTTCGACATGGAGAGGGAGAGGAACTCAGTTTGGAAGTACCTCCGCGCAGGAGAACGACTACAACTTCGGTGCAGACTCCTATTCCAAACGCTCGTCGGAACGGGATCCCCTGAAGTACCCTCCAAAATTTACGGGCTCCTTTGTAGAGAATGGCGTCGAGGACAGAGATGGAGGTTACTACCTTGATAATGATAATCCTGACAACCGGCCCCTTAGAAGGCGGCGTCCCCCACGCCAGGATAAGCCCCCACGCTTCAGGCGTCTACAACAAGGGCGTGAAGGAGGAGGTCAGTGGAATAATGAAGACTATGTTAACGGCGATGTTGCCAATCAGTGGCCGGATCATTCTAAGGGCGCAGAGGAGCACTGGCCCAACTACTACTCTGGAGGACGGTCACAGGAGATCAAGGGTCAGAGTCAGGGTGAGGACTGGGAAACTGGCTCTGAAAACAGCGATTTCAGTGACTGGAGGGAGAAACGGGGGCAGCATGGTGACATGCTCATGGATGCGGGCCACGGAGAACCTGGCTCTGAGAAGAGAGAACTCTCCAAGCGGAGCTTTTCTAGTCAGCGGCCAGTCGTCGACAGACAGAACCGGAAGAGTGACACATCTGTAATGGAAAACAAGATGAGCCGCTCAACGCACACGCAGTCTAGTGCAGGTTCCTCTGGTAGAAACGAGACTTGGCAGAACGGTGTTGCTTCCAACAGCAAACGGTATGTTTTTTCAGAACATAAGTTAAACATATTGATATGAAAAAACAGTACCATTTATGAAATTCACACTATGAATGTGGCTTAATTCGCTCTGTGCAGAGTTCCAGAAGATTCAGCCGGCCTGAGCTCGGCATCTGTGTACAATGTGGAGCAAAACGACGACACGGGTGCGGTGGAAGCAACGGGAAAGATCCTAGAGAAAGACTTGAAGCCCAGAAACTTGAAGGGGGACATGACAGAACCACTGTCCCAATATGACCTGAACACTTACCCAAGTAAGTCAGAAGTGGTTGTTTACGATAGAAGTGCCTCTCCAATGCAGAATAAAGGATGATAAACTAACGAGTCGTTTTTAAACTAATGCACTCCTGTGGTGGTGATGTCGCCACAGTGCAAATGAGGAATAATTCAGCAACCTTGATTAAACACATCTGAACAAGTTGATCAAGGCCCTCGGGATTACTAGAAACTTCCAGGCAAGTGTGTCGGAGAAGGTTGAAGCTGAGCTCTTTAGGAATTTGGCCTTCCAGGAGCACATGTTTAGAAGCAGTTCAAGTCTCTGTTACTAGTCTGAAAGTTTATTTTTTAAGATCATGACAAAAGGATATCGTAATGTGGTGAATGGACTTTCATAGCCATATGGTAAATTAAGAGTTTAAACCGTAAAGATTACTCAATTTAATGGTTCTACGCTAAAAATGAGAAAAAATGGTAGACATCATTTGTTTTCAAGTGTGACTTATGTGGTGTTCTTCAGTACTGGATCTAAAGGAGCTGTCGCTTGTGTTTTCTCGCAGTTGAGAGTGACTCAGGAGCTTCTGTACCCAGTCCAGAGGTTTTCCAGGATGCTCTGTCCAAAAAACAGCGCCGCCCACAGGATGATGATCGCAGGAGGAAGGATCAGGGTCCTCCAGTAAGTAATCATGGCCTCTATTTCCTGATGTTTAAACACATATCTGATAACCAGAAAGATGATAACTTCAGTTGTTTAACTGCATGAAGTATCTCCTGAGTGGATATTGTAGTTATTTGGTTTGTGCACCTGAAGGGTTCGGTAAAGAATAGAACAATTGCATCGAAAATGCCTCCCCGTTTTGCCAAGAAGCAAGCCAGCATGTCCATCGAGCAGCCCGAGGAGACGCTCTCCACCAACAACTTGGGAACAGAGATCTGGGAGACAAACAGCACAGGTAATACTGATAACAACCGATATCAAGTGCGTTCATTTTTAAGAGACTGATTCTAAATGACTTTGTTTTCCTCCTGAAGCTCTGACTGTCCAGTCATCAGGTGGCGATTCATGGACAAAGCAGGTTTCTTACACGGGAAGTGAACCCAATTCAGAGGTACAGGTCGTTCTTTTCTAAGCAAGTATTTTTGCGTATACCCGTCAGTGAGCTTGAGCCTGAGACTAACGTTCAACTGTCCTGTCCTCCAGGATTCAGATGCGGGGCCCGAGCAGAGCAAAGAACACAAACCGGGCCCCATTGGCAATGAGCGCTCGCTGAAGAACCGCAAGGGCTCTGAGGGCATGGAGCGTCTGGAGGGACCCATCACTCCCGTCAATGGAGTGGATATTCACGTGGACAATGTCATTCCTGTGCCGCCCATCGAGTTTGGTGTCAGTGCAAAGGATTCTGACTTTAGCCTTCCTCCAGGGTCCACGCCAGTGCCTGTGTCCAACCCTGTCACCAAGCTGCAGGACGTGCTTGCTGGGAATGTGCGTACAGTAGCTCTGCATGCAGCATTTACATTGTCAGCTTTGTGTAAAGAAGCATTGAGCATTTATACTGTTATTAATGTGTGTGCACAGGCGGTCCTGTCTCAAGCCATCCCGATGCTCCGCAGAGACCACCTGCAGCCCGGAATAAACCTCAACTCCATCAGCTTCCCTACTGCGGACCTCACTCTCAAGGTAACGCTTACCACCGCATCATTGCTTGGGTTGATGGCTCTCCATCACTGACCTTAAAGGTCCCATATTGTCAAAACTGAAATTTCCTGGCTTTTTCCTGGCTAGGTCTAGGGGCTATTTAACTACCATATAAGTTTCAAAACAGTCAGTCCACAGTAAAATGCACACAGCCTGCATAAAGTAGCTGTGATTTTTCATGAACAGTTGTGACTTCCGTAAAAAGTTGACGTCAGAACCACACAGTCACCGCCTTCAGCCACCACCCCAAGCACCGCCCACCGTCCCACTCTCCTTTTGCCAAACCCCCAGACAACATCGCGTCCGTGCCATTGCTGAGCAACGACAACACGGAAACATGTCGAAAAGGTTCACTTTAACCACGAAACCAGATTGGCCAACCTGTAACGTTACACTCTCGCTCAAAGGATGGACGATCTGACAGGATTGTTACTATGAGGTGGATCACATCTAATGTATATAGTAAAGACAAACTCACCGAGTATCTAGTCATGATGATGTATATACATTTCAGTTTCAGCAGGCCACTATTTTTACAGCTACATTATTGTTCCAGCCACAATTAATCACAACAATGTATATACAATTACAAATGATTATATATAAATCATCAGTTTGTTGTTTTACACACGTGCACAGACATTATTTCATGCACGACATAGTCGTGAGATGCAAGAAACATAGACATATGGCAAGAAATCTGTAGATGCACCCGTAACAACAAAAGGCAATACTTTGTTGAACCTTTTCTGATAAGTGTGCGCTGCAAATGCGAGCATTTTTGACGATCGTTTCTGTCCAGTCTGCTCGTTTTATCGCGTTTAACCACAGCTGTCGTCGGATTTTGTCTGGCAGAGGCAGCAGATATGCGATCAAATTTCTAATTTAAGGCTGTATTACGTCGATTCTGGCACCCAATATCACAACAAGATGATATTTTAAGTTCCTTATGTAGCCGAATCAGCATTGGTTTGAATGGGCCTCCTCCAGTTTCCCCTTTGTTTTGCTGCCTCCAGCTAGCGCTGTGACGTTGACTGACCCTAGTTACCTGTGGTTGGCCTGGCCGTGCGTTACTCTGAAAATAACAGACCAATCAGAAGTGAGGCTCATGAATATTAATTAGACTGGCCAAAATCGACCTGTTCTCAGCAGAGCTCCTGAGAAAGGAGCTGTAAAAATATATTGAGATGGTTTTTGGTACTTATACCGCAAATATATATTCTTAAGGACATCAAAACCTAAGATAAAACTCCAGAAAGGTGTACAATATGTGACTTTTAAGGGTTCTTGCAAATACTTCACTTTGTTTCTTGGGATTTGCGAGACGGCACACATGTTGTCTGCCCGTCACATGCGTAGTCTAGCATAGGACATGCTACCAGCATGTTTAAACATTCTAATGACACCTCATAACATAAAAACATATGCATAGCAAAAATGTTCGTAACATGCTAGTTTAATGTCAAAATATGTCAACAATAACTTGTAAATGTTAAACATGCTAACAGCATGTTAAATTGTTAGCAACAAGTTAAAACGTGTTAATCATTGCTAGCATGTTGCTGTAATTTTTCATTCTAGATTCATCTTAAAGTGTTAACAGTATAGTAAAGTGTTATCATTCTGCTAAAACATGCTAACAATGTTATAAACCAAGTGGATATGTTAAAACATGCTGGAAACCATGTTTTAACAATTTGTTAGACACTAAACATTTTAACATGTTAGCAATATGGTAAAACATGACCAGTTTGTTAAAACATGCTAGCAAAATGGCAAAACATGCCAGCTTCATGTTAAAATACTATAAATTGTTAGCAACGTGCTAAAACATGATTTTTAAAACATTTTTACTTAGTAATATGGTGAAACATTCTAGCAATTTGTAAAAAAAATAAAAATAAAACATGTTAGCAGCATCGTAAAACGTGCTAGCTTCGTGTTACAATGTTTGCAAGCTAAATATTAACATGCTACGGTGTAAAATGTTTTAGCAATGTTTTACAGTATTGGTCCATTTTAGCATGTTGCTACAATGTTTCATGTTAGCTTCATGTTACAATATGTTAGCAACTGCTAGTAAATTGATACAATTGTTAAATTATGGTAGTGATTAGGGGTGGAACGATACATGTATTCGTACCGTCATGCAATGCAATGCAACGCTGTTTGATAACCGGCCGCCAGCACAAGAACAGCGAATACCATGAGTTGTGCACTTGAAAACAAAGCCCACTAGACAGTGACCATGTGCTGATTCTGAATGCGTCTCTCACAGACTGACAAAGGAGTATACTTTAAAGGCTTGTGCACCCTACTGTTTGCGAAATGGAGCTTTGTGCTCGTGTATCCTACCTCTCTTATTCGGCACAAATCCAAATATTCCATAATATTTCCATATTGGCGATGTAACGTACTTGAATGCTAAATTATTATTAATGTAAATTATAGGCTTTGTACTAGAGGTCGACCGATAGTGAATTTTGCCGATACCGATAGCTAGGTTGGACCACACTGGCCGATACCGATTAATTGACCGATAGTTTTACAATTGATTCTGAACAAAAACTCAAATAGTGCTTTATTAACAAAAACAGTACTGAACCATACTAGTAGTAAAAAAAAAAAAAAAAACTGTATTGACCCGATGTTTTCTGTTTTTTTTTCTTGGAAATACATCTGAAAAAACGCGGTCGTCTTATATTCAGGGTCTAGACGTTGACATGTCAATAATACACCCACAACAATAGGTGGCGCCAAATACGCATAAAACGAGTGTGCCATGAAATACTTAATGTAATGCATGTTGTAAAGGTTGTAAAGAACAATTTGGCATGGATGAGTTTGAAGTTCGGTGTCTAAAAAACGGAGCAAACGGAAAGAGAAAGCGCGACCTATATTATTGCTCTATAAATGAAGCACACAGACTTTATTCGAGCCACAGAAAGACAAACGTTTTGCTGAAAATGCACAATACACAATTCATTATGTACATTAACAACGATTCGGGACCAATATAATGTAATTTAAAGAAACTATGTGAATGGCGCGGCAGAATTTTCTGTCGGCTGCATTTAAATCCGCGTCTGAAGTTTCCCGCTCTGTTCAGTGTGCAGTATCACGTGTCTAAACAAATAGCACGTGCTGTCAGTCCCAGCAATCAACTATTGTGCCGATTAATCGGCAAAACCGATACATCGGTCGACCTCTACTTTGCACTTCAGTCACGTTCCAACGGTGACACAGAGGCAGGCGCACTGATTATTTTGATAAAGTACCAACTGTGCTGTCAAGTTAGCAATGCTGGAACTGATGTGTGTGTGTGTGCGTGTGCGCCGGTGCGATCACTTCAACTGTTTCCTTATACCAGCAGAATCAACTTTAAACACTTATTGTCTTATTAATAATGCATCACTGTATAAAGGTCTGCTTTTATTTGTGTACACTCACAATGAAAACAAAACATTGTGCTTTTATAAAATAAATGTCGCTTTTTGCCATTTGAGTTTCCTTTCTGTGAACAAATTAAGTGCGTCACAAAAATGAACTGAAACTCAGCGTATATAGGCTACGTTACGTGTAGGCATGGGCCTGTATGAGATTTTGACGGTATGATAACCTTAAGCAAAAATATCACTTGTCATTACAGCTCTAAAATGTGTTATTTTTTAAATGACCTGAGTAAAAAAAAAAAACATTTAAAAAAAAACACAATATATTTAGTTTTTGTGCAACATACAGAATATTAGGAACAGTAGAATTTGTTTATTTTTTTCTTTGATTTGTTTCCTAAAAAGAAGAAAAATGAAGACTGACATCTTTATTTAACCTAACTCTGTAATTACAGTTATTTAATTTTAGTCATATAATTCATATACATATCATTTAGTTATATAATTTCATATACATAATTTGATTTAATAACCCAATTTGAAGCAAAAACAGAATGTTCTGTTCTGACTAGCTTTGTAAAATTATACTACATGCCTGAACGAAACAAACAGCAGAAGCTCTAAATGAGATGCAGATTCACTCTCTGACAGCAGGAGGAGCTTCTCAAACACCAGATACAGTGTTTCCTTGGTTACCGCCTTAAAGCAGCACTGCGCTGAAACACTGCTTTAATATAAACTATACAGACGAGATTAAAAGATAATACCACGTAAACTTTACCACATTCCCCTCAGAAACACATTTATATAAATCCCCAAATCAATATTGAGGATTTTCTTCCAATAGTTCATGCATCATGAACAGTGAGTGATCTGCCTGCTACAGTATTTTTCTCTGTGCGTCCGTCTTAAACGTCTCTGGCCTGTGTCAACGGGTGTTTACAGACTTCATATTTTCACATAAATTACGTTTTGGAAAACGATTGCATTGCAACGCAGTTTGTGCAAGTCCAGAACAGAGACTAGTTGCAAAAAGACAAAAAACAGTCAGTTGCCGATCGCGTAAGTTCAAGGGGCAGCTCCTGAAGTTCGTCCATCTTACACACACGTGACTGACCGCTCGCTCCCACCAACAGGAGGATGAGGGTCGTGTTACTCTCTACACTGCACTCAACCTGAGGGATTACTACACTTTCAGTCTTCGAGGAGACATGAAAAACAGCGCATACCGCAGGAACGGTATAATGGAAAATATTAGCGGTTTTGAAACGGTGAAATTTTCACATCGTGGTATACCTTGAAACCGGTAATCGGTGTCGCACTATCTTTGATTTAGTTTACAGATAAACAAGGGAAAAAACCATTTCAATAATTTATTCCTTGTATGTATATATGTATTGCAGATATTATATATATATATATATATATATAACATAATGTAATGATACTTAGTATTTTTACATCTAGGTGGGAAAAAAATTAATTTGTACTACTGTCTGTTCAAAAGAAATGAAAAGAAACCTAGCATAGTAGATTTTTTTTTTTTTCCCCCCCTGTTGTACCGAAATCGTATTGAACCGTGACCCCCGAACCAAGGTACGTACTGAACCATGACATCTGTGTACCGTTCCACCCCAAGTAGCGATGTGGTGAAACATGCTAACAATGATCTAAAACATGTTCGCAACTTCTGGAAGCATGTATGAACATACTAACAACAACTAGCAACCAGCTAAAACATGTAAACAACCCTCAACTACATGGTAAAACATGTTGAAAGCATGCTGCAGTTATCTACATGCTAGCTAGAACATGCTAATTTATTTTATAAACATCTGTCTAATTTTATTTGTTTTAAAGGAATAGTTCACCCAGCAATGAAAATTGTCATTATTTTACTTACCCTCAAGTTTTTCCAAACCTATGTTGGTTTCTTTCTTCTGTTGAACACAAAAGAAGATATTTTGAAGAACAAGTGTAACCAATGAGTTTCTGGTTCCTATTGATTTCCATGGTATTTTTTCCATACTGTGGAAGTCAATGGGGACAATCAACTGTTTGGTTACCAACGTTCTTCAAAATATCTTCTGTTGTGTTCAACAGAAGAAATAAAATCATACATGCCTCCAAAAGTAAAGCTTTTAAAAGAACTGAAATCTTTCCGGATAGGCTTTCTCACGCCAACATTTACATTTTTCTTGATGATCTTGATCTGCACTAAAAGAAACAAATTATTGAGTGAACCAACAATGTGCTAGAGCCTGAGCAGCTGAAGCACAGGTCATGTTATCTTCACTGTCCTTTCCGAACACTTGTGCCCATCAGTGTCCCTCACAAGTGTGTTTCTCTGTGGTCTCAGATGGAGTCGGCTCGTAAGGCGTGGGAGAATTCTCAGGCTCTCCCGGAGCAGTGCTCCCCGGGCGGTGTGGGCTCCGGCGCTCAGCCCGCCTGCAGCGTGGGCTCCTCCAGCGGTGTCAGCTACAGCTCCTTCGGCGGAGTGTCCATGCCAACAATGCCTGTGGCGTCTGTTGCTCCTTCTGTCTCCATGCAAGGTCAGCTGTCTAATCATTCTCTCAGACTGTGTGTTGCATGTGGTGGCAATGCATGGCTCTAAAAACTGTTGTGATCTGTGTGTGTATCACAGGCAGTCACATCCCTCCTCTGTATCTGGATGGTCATGTGTTCCAGAGTCAGCCACGGCTCATGCCGCCCTTGTCTCAGCAGCCCAGTTACCAGCAGGTACACGTCATCTTCACTCTCCACGGTTTTTACAATGACCGTCTGTATAATGCTGTTTTGAAAGAGCATCTTGTGGGCAGGGGCTTCACATGCTAGAAATATCAGGGATCTTTGAAGTTGAGACTGCAGGCCTCTAAACGTGTTTTGGTTTGATTGAAGATGTTTGTACACTAGTAAATTGTGCTTTATTAATTTATGACTCCCAGGCATACATAAATCTGCCCCAGCAGAAATTCCTATCCAGTTATCACAAACTACTGGGAGTATAACCCTGTAAACAGGGATTAAAGTTCTCCATCGCTACGACGGATTTCCGTTAATTGCAGCGAGTCTACGACGGATTTCCGTCAATTGGAAAAAATGAGGGGAAAAGAAACATTTAGCGCATTGTTGTTGTACCAAAAATCATCCCCGCCACGGCTGCAGCTTCTCACTGACAACATAACGACGCTCGCATCATTCACAGTCGGGTTATTAGCAGAGAACACAGAGCAGGACTTGAATTTCGGCGCGGGATTGCGGCTATTAATAATAATTCTACTCATTCCCGCGATCACAAACTACTGGGAGTATAACCCTGTAAACAGGGATTAAAGTTCTCCGTCGCTACGACGGATTTCCGTTAATTGCAGCGAGTCTACGACGGATTTCCGTCAATTGGAAAAAATGAGGGGAAAAGAAACATTTAGCGCATTGTTGTTGTCCCAAAAATCATCCCCGCCACGGCTGCAGCTTCTCACTGACAACATAACGACGGTCGCATCATTCACAGTCGGGGTATTAGCAGAGAACACAGAGCAGGACTTGAATTTCGGCGCGGGATTGCGGCTATTAATAATAATTCTACTCATTCCCGCAGGTTCCGCGCTTATAACACGATGACAGATGACGGAACGTATCATTTGCACGTGCTTTTGAGTTTTGAGGACTCACACACGTGCTCATTTTCTGTGCGCCCACAGATCGCGATAAGGAGAGTGACAGATTTGAATAATTATTAAAGGAGTTTGCAAATGTGATATTGATTTAATACAACCGTTCAATAAACAAGTACTGCCTGATTTTGCTCTTTTATCAACGAAAATAGTTCCAAATAAAGTAACAGCTCAGCCGCTGCGCATCTGTAA
Source organism: Sinocyclocheilus grahami (assembly GCF_001515645.1). Classification (NCBI taxonomy): domain Eukaryota; kingdom Metazoa; phylum Chordata; class Actinopteri; order Cypriniformes; family Cyprinidae; genus Sinocyclocheilus; species Sinocyclocheilus grahami. The sequence continues at coordinate 26,474 of NW_015505997.1, forward strand.
AAGCAAACACAGCGGTGGTTCATTCATGAATGAAAGTGCGTTTTTGAACGAATCTAGTGAGTCAGTGATTCATGATTACACATTCACAAAGACAGTCACTTGCTTCATTCCTGAATGAATCAGCCATTCAAACGAATCAATTGAATGAATGATTCAGCGATAAAATTGGTGACTTGCCGCCACCTGCTGGCGGTTTCGGTTTCATTTTTGGGTATAATTTCAGTTATGTAAATGTTATATTTCTGTATTCAGAATTTTATATTTAAAACATTAATCTCCACATTAATTTATGAATCATTACCGTAACTGATATACATCCAAAACAATCGGAATCAAATCGAATTGGAATCAGATTGCAAGCTTATGAATCTGAATCGAATTGTGAAATTGGTGTCAAAACCCAGCCCTAGATATAAATATTACTCATCACTCTGTATCTCCAATAATATATGAAATATGATGATATTTAAATTATCAAAACATATGCAGTGCAATACAATGATAATTGAGAGATGAACAAATAAACGTTCCTCAAAAGATTTGAGATGTTTTCGAGGCTTGGGAAGATCACTGAGGAACTCTACTGTTAAACCCGTTCCTGTTCCTCAGTGATGTTTTGATTAGTGGTCGACTGATATTGTTTTTTTTGACAGTCGATGCCGATGTATAGGAAAGCAGTGTGGCCGATATAATTGTATTTATTTTAATTAATATTTAAGAAATTTGAAATCATTTGAAAATGGATTAAATTAATTTGTAGAATAAACATACTTATACTTTAGATGACATAGTATTTTTCACAAATAAATAAAAATATAATTAAAAAGGAAGTAAACTGTAACCAACAGAGCACTCCGTATTCTGGGAAGTTTGTGTGCATTGGGAATTATATATTTTCAAATAAAGCCAAGGTAACACTCATTTTATATACAGCACACAGTGAAAATGACATGAATATGACAGTGGGCAAATGCATAAAGCGCATCCTAATTTGAAATCACTAATTTAATGTTTAAAGCATTCAATTTGCATGGACCGAATGTCACGCAGAGAACACGCGATCATGCAGGTCACATGCACACTTCACAAGATCTCACAACTAGATTCGACTAAGTTTGCAAGGTTTGTGAAATAAAATTTATTTAATTTCATTAAATTTTCATTTAAAAATACATTTTAATTCCTTTGTTTAACAGTTCTATCGGATTATTGGGCCGACTTCTATCCGCATTAGACAGAACTGTTAACGACGACAGCGAACAAGAGGGAGAATAAATAAAATTTATTTAATTTCATTAAATTTTCATTTAAAAATAAATTAATTCCTTTGTTTAACAGTTCTATCGGATTATTGGGCCGACTTCTATCCGCATTAGACAGAACTGTTAACGACGACAGCGAACAAGAGGGAGAATATGAGCACTGTGTGCTCAGGCGCTGCCGCTCTCAGCACCGTCAAAATAAAATTCCAGCATCGAACGCATCGGCCAAACAGAAAAACGTATCGGCCGATGTCGATATTTGAAAAATGCCAAATATCGGCTGATATATCGGCCTTGGCGATATATCGGTCAACCACTAGTTTTGAATCTTGTTGATCATTTAGTCTTGTGTATCAAATATGATACAGTTGGCTTTATAGAGTTCATTCATTGGATATACAGGTGCATCTCAATAAATTAGAATGTCGTGGAAAAGTTCATTTATTTCAGTAATTCAACTCAAATTGTACCAAAATCATCACAATTAAAAGAATCAAAGACTTAACCCTTTCGCACGTGAGTTTAAAATATTCTAACTGAGCCCCCAGCGTGAGTTTTTTTTTTAGGCGACCGTTATTTTCAAATGTATCACCTCATTGTTTCCATGGCGACGCGTCATGCTTGTCATGTGACACAACGCAGCCACAATAGATCTGTGTGACACATGGATCGCTTTTATTTCGTTTTTCCTGTTTTATTCAAAATATTCACAAACATGCTCACTATATTATGAAATATCTGATATTCCGATTCTGAAATATGTGCAATTAAATCTGTTTGGTAGTTTAAACACTTTTATATTGACCGTGTTATTTGATCTATACCGGGTGATGGGCGCCGCCATGTTAGTTCGTCCGATTCTGAAATATGTGCAATTAAATCTGTTTGGTAGTTTAAACACTTTTATATCGACCGTGTTGGTTTTTCTATACCGGGTGATGGGCGCCGCCATGTTAGTTCGTGCTGCATCCGAGCTGTGGGATTTACAACACGCAAATTCATCCTCTCCTCCCGAAACACGTAAGATTAGGTCTCCGGTAAACTGGGAGAAGAGCAGAGTAAACTTTATAGTTACCTACACAATCTGTATATGATATCAATAAAAACATGTCGTCAGATTATATTTGTAAGGATCATTATTGCCGTTTCCATAAACATCAGCGTGCATTTTACAAACTGTAAATGTATGGTTTTGCTAGTACTTATGTGTATTTAAATGTTTGAAACCTAAAATAAGTATTATATGGTTGAAAACAATGAATATTTGTGATAATATGACAAGCGCTCAGCGCGTCCGATCTGGCTCCGCGCGAAAGCGGATTTAAATTCAGCAGTTGATGACGTGACGCACTGAAAGTTCTAATCACACCGGTGTGATCGTACGCGTCAAAGGGTTAAACTACTTCAGTCTGTGTGTATTGAATTTATTTAATACACGAGTTTCACAATTTGAGTTGAATTACTGAAATAAATGAACTTTTCCACGACATTCTAATTTATTGAGATGCACCTGTATGTGCATGTGAATAACCCGTGTTTGTTTTTTGTGTGTTCAGGCCACCCCTCAGCAGATCCCCATCTCCCTGCACACGTCTCTACAGGCTCAGGCTCAGCTGGGTCTGCGAGGAGCTCTGCCTGTCTCTCAGTCTCAAGAGATGTTCAACTCCATCACTCCCTTCAGGTAATTCACCCGCCTCAGTCACGGTCACTATCGTTCAATTTCATTCAGTATTCATCTGCTGCATTTCTACACTAAGTCCCTTGCCATTGCAAAGAGTTTCTCTTAAAATACCGAACTGTTGGTATCAATAACTGCTGTATATTGCTTCTTCTACACTGACATACAGTCTAGAGAATATGGACAAAGACAAAAAAAGAATCCTTTTCTTTTCTACTGTATTGTACACTAGTGTTGTTGTCATAACAAAAATTTCAGTAGTCAGTGTCAATTCAAGTAAAATTTCACTCTTATTGGTCCCATAGTGTGTAAACTGTTGGACCACGCTCTCTTTTAATTAACCATTTAAAATCATATAAAAATGTAAGTATTAATGCAAGTAAACAAAGTAAAGTATGCATTACAAACTAGCATGTAGCTTTAAAATAATTTTCATTTAAGTGAAAATAGTTTTTTTTTTTAAAGCAAAGATCCAAAAAAATATAGAACAAAGAGTGTTAATAGTAACTTACTGTAGAGGTTTATTAAAGCTACTAAACCAATTTAGCCACGACTGATTTAATGCATAGTTTCAGGAGTGAATCATGGAATGACAATTTAGTGGATTTACTGGAATAAATCCAGAGATTGACTGATAATCGGTTTGTGTAGATGTCAATGATAATCTGTGTAAGTGTAAAGATAGACTGATAAATGGTTTAAGTATAGAGAGAGACAGATAATCTGTTTAAATGTAGAGATTGACTGTAATTGGTTTAAGTGTAGTGTAGAGATAGACAGATAATAAGTTTAAGAGTAGAATCGATTATCGGTCTATCTCTACACTTAAACCGATTATCGGTCTATCTCTACGCTTAAACCGGTGATAGGTCTAAGTGTAGAGATTGACAGTAATTGTTTTAAGTGTAAAGAGAGGAAGATAATCAGTTTTACCGACATATTTTCCAGTATTCAAACTTTTTTCCTTGATCGAATATTGGTTATGTAATATCTGATCCTCTTATAAATGTTAAATATCATTGTGTCTGCTCTAAGCTGGTGAAATTGGCCACACTAATAATGCTGGGCTTCCTCTACTTTTGTGATCATCTGAGTGCTCTCACGTTCTCCTCTGTTACAGGTCTCAGGTGTACATGCACCCAAACCTGTCTCAGCCCAGTCCCATGGTGCTCTCTGGTGGAGCTCCTCTCAAAGGGCCTTACTCTGCATTTCCTGGCATGCAGCCGTCAGACATGGTCAAACCACAGTCCGGGTCTCACTACCAACCCATGAATGGCAGCCAGCCGCTGGTGTACGATGGGCCTATGAATCAGGCGGCTGGGATGGGCACGTCACAGCTCATAGACTCACAGCTCATTCAGGCAAGTTCTGTGAACGCCATAAGACAACAGTGTTCAACTACATAAACACATATGCAGTTATAAAAGTAAAATGATTTGGGTCAGACATTAGTATGCAGTCAGCCGCTTCAAATGCAGTTTGAATTTGCTTTATTCAGAATTTATAGTTCAAGGCTGTGTACATTGACTGATTGCTGTGTTTTTTCAGGTGACTATGCCCATGCCTGGATCTCAGCTGCGCTACGGCTCGGCCCAGCAGCACCTCATCCTGCCCCAGTCCATCCAGCTCCAGCAGAACCAGAACTTGTCTGTGGGAGCTCCACGCCGCATGATGCCTCCTGGATCCCAGCCGGCCGTTAGGAGTGGCAGCAGGGAGGTGAGAGCCTGTGCTTCAGGAAATTGCTGCCCTCAGATATATTCCTGCGTGTTATTGACACTTCTCTGATAAATCATGTTCTTTCTGCAGCCTTCCCAGATGGACTTGAAGGGATTTCAGTTCTCTGATAAGCCCAACCACTCACCTGGAATACCCAGCGGCTGCTACAGGTGAGCGGAGGTGTTGGTGTTGGTCTTCATCTACGCCGATAATTGATAATTTAACAGTAATTGTGCCCTATGCGATGCTTTTTTCAGTAATTCTGTGTTGAAACAAGTTCATCTTTAAAAATAATCTAATTAAATTTGAACAGTTCCTTTCCTCTTTTTTTTGATAGTGTTACGCATCAAAGGTTTACTGTTAAAATTAAAACCGATGGAAAAATGAGAAAAAGTGAATTTTATTGTAAAAAGTAAAGTTTATTGTAAAAGTATATTTTATTGTACAACAGAAATATATTTTTATTTCTTCAGTTTAAGCCAGTCTTTCATTTTGGTGGGTTGTAATTGGTTGTAATGTAAAGAAATTACATAATTTGTGTGCAGACTTGCTTTTGATTTATTCATCCACAATTTAATAAATTGAGTTTTTCCATGTTGAGACATTCCATACTGTAAATTCCTCTTGATGACTGAATTTAGCAATTCTATACACGTTTCTGCTTTGCGGGAGTCATAAGGGGCTGGTGTGTCAAATGCTGTCAATTTAACAGTAACATTTTCCCCATTTAGTGGTCATTTGTGAACACAATCTGCTGTGAAAAGTTATGTCGTAATTATGTGTGTGGGAAAATGATTTATAAGTACCGTGATTAACACTATATACTGCATTACTAATAGAAATGTACCTTAAGTACTCAATAGAAATAGAAATGTACTCAATTTTATTTTGATTTACTGTTTTAAGAACTAAGACCATTTGTGAATGTTTTAAAATGTAGTCTTTTGAGTCAGTTAGTCACAGGAATGCTTTCATGGTGCAAGCGTCTGTGTTCACTCATGAGGTCTTGTGTTGGACTGTCTTCCTCCTCAGGCCTGGTTCAGCCAGTCCTAGTGGGAAACCCTCGGGAGCCCCTGCAGCGGTCGCCTCTCTCCCTGGACATTACACACAGCAGGTACGGCTCATTTCTGTCCCTAACGCTGACCCGAGAGGACACGTTACACATGGCTTACACACTCATCTGCTGTCTGATGCTGCAGATGTCTGCTCCTCAGGGCAGTATGGTCATGCACATGAGGCCCCCCACCAGTGGTCCCTTCCCCAACCCCATCCAGCGGCCCGTCATGCAGGTCAACAAAACAGTCTTCATCCGTTCGCCACCCTACCCCAGCCCCGGGCGCGATCCGCACCACAGCACACCCCCCTCCAACTCCGAGCTAACCGTGAAGGGTCCTGAGGATGGTGTGAAGGTGAGCCACCCACTGTGAGCATATAGGTAATGGCATCTCATGCATTTCCTTCTTATTGTCATTCTTTATGATGTTTTGTTAGATCACGTTTACATCAAAACCAAAATGTTAATCTGTAAAGAAGAAGCTGTGTAATGATGGAGGTTTGTTGTGTCTCTTAAGTGAAGCTGGGTCATTTAGCAGCTTGATGAGTGCTGGGTAATAAATCAATGTTAGCATTAAAAATGGATGATTTTATATTATTTTTCTGTGTTTAGCGTATATCTAGATAATCTAATGCATGTTGCTAATAAGTCTGCATGTTCTTCATACTCGAGAATGAGAGTTTCATCTTCACTACAACCCGCCAAAATAAAAGTTTGGTTTAATTTGAAGAAACCGACAAATAATTACTATGTTGTAGTATTTGTACAACAGCATTAGTATTTGCTCGATGTGGTATTATTTTTTCCCCTTTTTTATGGAATATATTATACAACCAAGATATGTTTTCATCCATGTTAATTTTATGTATGCAAGTTCTGTTGTCCAGCAGCGTATTAAAAAAACTAAACAAATGAAAACACTGGGGGGGGGGGATATATATATATATAAAATGCAGAATCTAGAAAAAAATTAAACGGAAAAACTTTTTTATAGGCCTGTAGATGAAAAGATGGAGTTTTAGAAACAAGTTTTTCCATTAATTCTCAAGGTCGAACAAACATTTCTTTCCCTATTAATGGTAAAAAAAAAAATTATATTGTGATTAAATATTGATATCGAGTGATATGGACAAATGTTGTGATTTATATTTTTGGCCATGTTGCCCAGCCCTATTCTTTATATTTTACTTTCCTTAATGATATTCAGTATGTATTATTGAGGGGTCTAAAATAACAGAGTAAAAATGTTCCCCTCACTTTTCTCTAAGAATATGTAATTATCTATTTTATTGGACCGATGTAAAAATTCATTCGCGTAAATGTGATCATCCGTTTCATCCTGAGGAAGAACTATAGAAACCAGTCTAATGGCACAATACACAGGAAAATTAAAAGCTATGAAAATGGCAAATTTGATGCTAAAATGACTATGTGGTGTAATCATATATTGCCTTCTCATGTGTTGACTGTTCAGTGTATTATATAGTAGAATCATTTGAAGCAGTCGTTTTTATAAGTCTTTGACTGCCAGTTTTGGTGAGGTACTGCTCCAGTATTGAGCTGGTCTCTTGTCTTTGGTACAGGTGAAGGCTCTGCGTGACGCGCATCAGGCCGTCAGCGACGCCAAGAGCTCATCAGTGATTCCCGCCAAGATCCAGGAGCAGCTGCCTTCAGTACCGGTCAAAGCTGCTCAAACCGGAGCCATCAAACCACACTCAGTCAAAGTGGAGGAAGGCAAAGTCTAATAAGTGGACCTCATGATCACATGACACCGCTGTCTGTAGGACCTCCCCCC
>NW_015505997.1:33988-42422 GCF_001515645.1 Sinocyclocheilus grahami
GCCCCGCCTGTCGGTGTGCCCCCCCCCCCCCCCCCCCCTCTCTGTCACTGTACTTCGGAACTGATGCACAGGATCACCAATTCACAAATCAATCGGAACACATTGATAATAAACGTCACATAGAGAGATATGAATATCTATATATATATAAATAGACACGATAGTTTTGGACTCTACTGCGCAGACTTTCCAAGATCAGCTTTATTTATTTACATTTTCTTTGACATTTTCAAGTGAAGAATTACGGTTCACAAAAGTGGCAAACGAACCCTGGTGTGTCTCGCTCTCTCCATCAAAGTCTGCAAACAGAAAAACAGGAAGCGTATCTCCAGCTCTCGCGTCTCCACGCCCACATTGCCAAACTGAGCCAGCTGATTGGACTCAAGGTTTTGATTGACATGCAGATCAACAGAAGCTCCAGAGCTGCTTGTGTGTGGCATTCGTCATTTTTACTGGGTACCATGGAGTTTTAACTTTTTTCTTCTTTTTTTTTAAATATATATATATATATATATAAATATAGTAATCATGCCTATTTGCGCTATTATAAAAAACACTTTTTATTCAATAAAAAAAAAACTTCAAACCCAATTTTGAGGACATTGTTCAATCCAAACATGGAGGACATGCACCTTTCTCTTATTTTACAGCTGCTTTTCATGCGTTGTGTAAATGCAAAGCAACATTTGATCCTTAAAGGTGTTGCGTGATGGTGCTTGAGTGGCAGCGGTGTGGAATAAACATGTTAAAGTCAGCAGCATTGAGAAGCGCTTGCTCTGTGTTTGGTGTGATAAGGGCGGGTGGGATATATGGGCACTTGTGTAATGTGAGGACATTTGTGATGTTGTCAGTGGGATTGTTGTGCTGTCCGGAACGCTGATGGGAAATGTTACAGTACGTTGTTTGATCTTTATTTGATTTGGTCAAGAAACCAAACTTCAGCTTTGAGTTTCTGTTTTGGCGGGCGGGCGGGCGGTCGGTCTGTCACAGGAGTGCGAGGGTTGCACAAGCAATAAAAAGCCTATCTGTAACCATCGGGGTCCAAACATGCATCTGCGTTGTGTCGGCGAATGAGTGCTTGTGTTGTAAATGTTGCCGTCTCTGTGGGCTCACGGGGATCATGCCTGAAAATATGAAGTGCACAGGAAATGTTGGTTTTGAAGGTGCTTTGTTACACTGCCGCTGTACGGAACTATAACCCATCAGCACATGTTCGTTCATATTTGATATTGGAGCATTAATGCAAATGCAACCTCTTCTTTTCCTTTTGGGTGAACTGTTGGACATTTGAAATGCCTTTTTAAATGATTTCTGCAGTGCTCATGGTTATTTCAGAGGTTTGGCGCTGTTGGATCGCGTCACCTTCAAAGGTAACATTGCTTCTTGATGATTGCTGCATATCTGTACAGACTCATTACTATCCCTTTTGCTTTTGTTAGACCTGTATTTAAAGGGCCAGCAATGGATTTACTCACTTTTCTTTTACATTTATTTTTAAGGGTCTGTTTTCCCTGCAGATATTTATCACTCGGTGTTGTTTATCCTATTAAATGTGTGATCATATTTGCCCTTTTATTGGAAATGATCTCAAGAGAGAAATAAAGCAGACTGTGCTTTTTTCAAAAACGAATCATTGTTTGCATTCCCATTACCCATGTGCAGTTTTTGATGAGGCCATTGCAGTGATTTAAAGGGATAGTTGACCCAAAAATTAAAATTTGATGTTTATCTGCTTGCCCCCAGGGCATCCAAGATGTAGGTGACTTTGTTTCTTCAGTCGAACACAAATGAAGATTTTTAACTCAAACCGTTGCAGTCTGTCAGTCATGGAATGGAAGTGAATAGGAATCACGGCTTTGAGAGTCAAAAAAACATACACAAACAAAACCAAATTAAACCCTGCGGCTCGTGACGATACATTGATGTGTAAAGACACGAAACGATTGGTCTGTGCAAGAAACTGAACAGTATTTATATAGGTTTTTTTTACGTCTGATTCACTGCAATGTCCGAACTGTCCTGAGTGCGTCCTCGACAGCCGGCGCGTGACGCGTCGTCGTCGTCTTGCTTTACGGCGGCTCGCAGACTTAAAGGTGTAATAGGTGATTGTCTTCAGAAACATTTTTATGCTGGTTGAAAGTCTCTTCACATTCCGATAGCAATCATTAAGTTTAGTGGTCTAAATGTATTCATCTGTATTTATATATTCTGTGGAAGGCGTAGGACCAAGAAATGTTCGTCCAATCAAAACGCTCTGTCCGAGCCGGTGAATGACGCATGATGTAGCCCAGCGATTAATCCAGTCCTCACGCCTCCCGCTCTGCATATTTTGAATGTCTCGCTTAGTTAACACACCCAATTCAGATAACCAGCTCGTTAGAAGTGAGCTACGTGCATGAACTGTGTTCCGATCGATATGCTCCCTACACAGTGTTCATTGCTCCCTCCTCACTGAGCGGGGGAAATACGTTGAAGTTTACTTCACTTCGGAACATGGGCTGGAATTGGGAACCGCTGATGTAGCCTATTGTAGTAATGTTGTCTCTGGTACTCTGGTCTGTGAGTGAGCGTATATGCATTCAGGGGGCGTGGGTTTGGACGGCGATTGCAGGGCGGGTGGGACCTTCGCTATCAGGCTAAAGTTAGCATTTTCCAAGATCTCCTATTGCGCCTTTAAGTGCATTACCGCCACCTATCTCTCAAATGAACCATTGACACTATCTACAATCTCCATTAGGAGTGTCAATGGTCCATTTAAGAGATAGGTGGCGGTAATGCACTTATAAATCTGCGATCCGCCGTAAAGCAAGAAGACGCGTCACGCGCTGACTGTCGAGAATGCACTCAGGACAGTTCAGATATTGCAGTGCATCAGAGGTAAAAAAACGATATAAATACAGTTCAAATTCTTGCACAGACCGATCGTTTCGTGTCTTTACTCATCAATGTATCGTCACGAGCTGCAGGGTTTCATTTGGTTTTGTTTGTGTATGTTTTTTTGACTCTCAAAGTCGTGATTCCCATTCACTTCCATTATAAGACTGACAGGCTGCAACGGTTTGAGTTAAAAATCTTCGTTTGTGTTCTACTGAAGAAACAAAGTCACCTACATCTTGGATGCCCTGGGGGTAAGCAGATAAACATCAAATTTTCATTTTTGGGTCAACTATCCCTTTAAGCATTTAAGTCATGTCAAATGAAAATCAATGATACTGCATCTTGATGTTTTTCCCCTCTTTTAAATGCACGTTGAGAAATCTGAAATGGCTAAAAAGTTCAATACAGTAAAAATCAAGTAAAAAAAAAATTAAGACTTTTTACTAAATGAACGTTTTCACTGATTTGCAAAAATGAATTAATTCCAACTCGTCTAACTCTGTTTTTGCTATGTTTAATTATGCAGAAGCGAGGCTGTGTTGTACTGTCAATATAGTAACAACTAAAGGGTTGTCATTAAAGTCCCTTTCACTGCAAGTCAGTTTACTTTTTCATGCATTGAACATTTCATATCAGAAATCAAATCTGATGTAAATTGTATAAACCAATCATTTTTGCTCTTGTAATGGCAGAAAAATCCCTGTATAACTCAAGGTTTTTGCAGCATAAACCAAAGGCTAGTGAGTGCAAGTTTCACAATGCCAAACACCAATGTCATCAAACAGCAAAAACAATTAGTTTTTTTTTCTTTCATTAACCCAATTCTCCAATAGTATTAAGTGAAGTGTCTCATTATGGGATGCACTCCTGCATTTTTTGTGGTGTTTCTCAACACGTTTCTGAAGGCACACCAATAGTACACGTTTCTGAACTCTTCCAGATCAAACACCTGATTCAACTCCTTACTAGAAACTCCAGGACATGAAATTGGTGGGCCAAATAAGAGATATTCCCGGGAACACAGCTGTGAAACACTGCCTTATGCTGCCTTCACATGCTATCGGAAACCTCCTACTTCCCACCCTGAAGTTTGTCGTGTTTAAGTGTTTTGTTCTTGGAAAGAACGGGAATTAAGGAAGACAACCTTCTCATGAGTTATTCTTGACCATTTATTGGGGAAATATTAAAGTCAAAAGGTACAGAAGATATTTAGTTAAGATCCAACAGGTTTTGTGTAAGATGTAGCGTCCCATTCATTGGTAGCCATATGAACATTCACATTTGACTCCCTATTAGATATTCAGCTTGCTGACGATTCCTAACTTTTGGTCAAATATTTTTATACTATTTTATTGTTTACATTTTATACAAACAATTTGCATCAAATGGTGATTTATAAATATACATGACTGTAAAGGCAAGAGATGTTGTGGGAAAAGCTAATAATTGCTAATATTGCTCTCCTCCGCCATGTTTAAAGTTTATGGGCCGTCAACTCCGGAGCTCAAATATCAAAATGATCTGTTTCCCAGTTGTAACTAAGACTAATAAAGTTGTATTTATGATAATTCCAATGGCACACTGAAGGTAGCATTAGAAACCATATTACAGGGATGGGAAACTCCCCTCCTGGAGGGCCACTTTTGGAGTTAAGTTCCATCGCTAATCAAAACCCTGCCTGTGGTTTTCTAGTGTTTCTGAAGTCATAGGTCCAAATGTCATGCGTGTTTGACTAGGGGTAGAGCTAAACCCTGCAGGACAGTGGTGCTCCAAGACCGGAGTTGCCAAACCCTGCTCTATTACACTGGCTGCCAGACATGATGCTTGCGTCCAGGATTGGGAACCAGTGATATGCACTAAAAGTTTGATATATTAACTCTGTTTCGTCAGACAGCCTGTTTTGAATCCCTCTGCCAACTGTAAGGATTATTATCCAGGAACAGAGTTGGGATGTAGTGGTCATCTGGAAAGATAATGGGCTTCTGGCTTTGAGGAGCTTTAGGAACCTTACAAGTGTGTGCGGTGCTGCTTCACAAATACCTTTTTATCGTATCTCCTTTCTAGAAAGGCCATGATGTACAATAGTAATTTCTCCTGTAGACTATGCATGCAAGCCAGAACCTTGCCTGCAATATCCGGGAAATCCACCATCCATTGTGAGGGGTGCTATTTGGTGATCGGCTTTCTCATATTCGGACACGTTTTGCAATAGCCAAACAATGCTGCCACCTCAGATGACAATATCTAATATTCAACTTTGTCCAGTAGCTCAAATGGAGACACTGAAATAGCATCAAGCACCATCTCTAAATCCCATGATGGAGAAAGTGGTTTAGAAACTGGGACAATGTGGTATTCATAAAACCGCACGCTTAAGGATGCTGCCCTACTGCAGTGCTGAGTAGCTCCAGTCCTGGAGGGCCACCATCCTGCAGATTTAGCTCCATCCCTAATCGTACACGACTGAAAAATGTAAGTCTTCACAATTACTTGAAAGTTATCCAGAAGTTAGTCATTTGCATTTAAATGGGCCAGGCTCTTAGAGCCAAGTGCTCTGGATGGGATTGAAAATCTCCCTCATGCCTGTGACAGCAGATCACAACTTTGCAGTGGTAGTGGCCAGGGCTGTTTGTATAGCATGCATATTTAATTCCTGTTCAGATGGCACACATGTGCTGCTCTCCTTCCCCTCACTTTTTTTAAGATTTATTTTTGGCATTTTCGCCTTTATTACAATAGGACTGATCAGAACTGACAGGAAGCATAGAGGGAGAGAGATGGTGGGGCGGGATCGGGAAACAATGTTGCCAAGTCCGCAGTTTTTCTGCGATATTGGGCTACTTTAACACTGTTGCTGCGGGTTCTTTTTCATGTCCGCGGGTTGAAGTGACTCCAATAACATGATATTTATCCCCTGGAATGCGATTTTTAACAGGGGACCCCCTCGAAACGCGATTGGGCTAGTTTTGAGTATAGCGATTGGGCGGGTTTTCTTGTGAAAACCTGGCAACCCTGTCGGGAAAGGTCGTCTCGAGCAGGTTTAAGCTTATGGACCTGTTGCTACGACAGCAACTCCGGGATGAGCTTCGAAGAACCAAGCAATCCAAGATCATGCCAAATCGTCAACAATCAAATCCAGCTAACTGAGTTAGCGACGTACAAAGAACGGGCCCCTGGTCTAAGAAATAAATCAACCAAAGTTATTGTGCACTGGGTAAGACAGGGGTGCCTGCCCTATCTTGCACCTGGAGGGCCACTTTCAGATTAAACAGACCCTTCAGACCCTTTTCCCTTCAATCAAGGCCTTGAGATCACTAGAACCTTGTTTTGTGTGTTTAAGCTAAACTTGCTGGAAAGATGGACCTCCAGGAGCAGGATTGGACACCCCTGGAGTAGGGGATACTATTTTCAAAACAAACCACTTAAAAATTAAAGCTGCAGTCCATAACTTTTTTTGTTGGTTAAAAATGATCTGAAAATGATTATCCGAAATCAATTTGAGCAAGTACATAACCAGCCAGTGTTCAAATCTATCTCCAATTAGCCCGATTCACAATGGTAAACTTGTAGTAATGTTTTCTAATTTGAGAAAATACGAGCATTCCGCCATTCATCTTTGCATCATTATGTCACATCTGTAAACATACAGGAGTAGTCCCGGCTAGTAGGCTTTATCAGTGGTTCCCAACCCTGGTCCTGGAGGCACCCAACACTGCACGTTTTGCATGTCTCCTTAATCAAACACACCTGATTCAGATCATCAGCTCATTAGTAGAGACTCCAAGACCTGAAACTGGTGTGTCAGAGAAAGGAGACATGCAAAATGTGCAGTGTTGGGGTGTCTCCAGGACCAGGGTTGGGAACCACTGGGCTATATCACATGATGTGAGGATGTTGCAGGTGGCAGATCTCCACAGCACAGCTGTAATTAAACGTATCATTTTGATGGCGAATTGTAATCCAGAAAGAATTGTGTGAAACACATGTAAGTGACTGAAATTAGATTATATTCCAGTTTTAAATGTGTATCTGATTACAGATACATGGGATTGCACAAGATTTGTATTTCAAAGAGAACCATGTAATGAATCTAGAATATAAGAAGGTTTCACTTTTTGAAATAAGTTTTAAAAATTAACTTTTTTCACGATATTCAAATTTTTTTTAGATGCATCTGTTTGTCTGTAGAGGCTAATGCTTTTGTGTGTTTGAAGAGCAGAGAAGCATTTGCCGTCTAGTTGTAGTAAATAGACTTACGTTTGAAATATCCTGTGCATAGTGCCTTGTTGTTTAGCATGAGATTGTAGTCAAATGTATTAAACAACAGGAAAAATTAAGCGCTCGTATTATAGCTCAGTCATTCTTGAGACATGGGACAAAACAGGTCCAGCAAGGGTAACTGCTATTAGGTTGAAAAATACAAATATTTTCAAATGTCATGAGGGATTAATAATAGAATGTATTTAACACAATTATCACCTTTAATTAAATTTTCTCATTATTATACCAAATCTATGTTTCTTAATGTCCTCTCACTACATCTAAAACAGTGTCCACAGAGAAGGGTTCAAGCATTCATATGCAATAAAATGTATAGTTTTTTTAATGATGAAAAAGCTTGTTTTATCAAAAGCAACACTTAATAATATCTCCCATAAAAGCAAGGTTGTTTTTTTAATGACACATGCATGTTTCATAAGATTTTAAAGTTGCGTCCCCACTTTTTGTCAACACTGTGAGACATTCAATAAAATGTAATAATATCAGGGAGTATCAGGGGCAGCGGTCACTCTAAAGGACCCCCTTGCCACAGTTCACCTCTGCAGAGTACATCAGTGTCAGACAGGCTCTGCTAAGTTTTAGTTTTAGAATATTTTCAATCCTAATGTTAATATTTCCTGTGTCACAGCCATGATATGTCAACACCCATCTTCCAATTTCTGAGGAAATTATTTTTGAAAATTCTCCTGAAGCAGGTTCCATTAGCATCTAGCATCAACAGAAAAAAGAAAATGGCTACTACATGAACTCCATTGGTTTTGTGAAAGAAATGCCAAATTTGTCAACGCTGTCAGATGTCACCAACATACGATCTTGTGTTCCAATGATATATCAAAATACTTAAATGTGACTCTTGAATAAAAGCTTTATAAACAATAACATACTCACTGTTTGTTGTGTTTAATACAGTAATTGACTGATTCAATGTATTTGATAGTTAAAATGACCAGTGTTGGGGGTAACGCATTACGAGTAACGCGAGTTACGTAATCGGATTACTTTTTTCAAGTAACTAGAAAAGTAACGCATTACTTTTTTAATTTGCAAGAAAATATTGGAGTTACTTTTTCAAAAAAGTAACGCCAGTTACTTTGTATTCCCATTTATTGACTGACAGCTCTCCTGTCCCCATATTGGGAGAAATTGTAAGTGCAGAGGCGTTGTGTGAACATGATGTAGTTCTAGACTAAATGTGAATGTGCATTAATTCATCCCACTCACAAAAAACAGATTTAGTATTCATCAAAATGAATTAAAACAGTGAAATGCAAACTCA
>NW_015505997.1:42486-42904 GCF_001515645.1 Sinocyclocheilus grahami
GTATTGACTGCAAGTCTCCTGTCCCCATATTGGGAGAAATTGTAAGTGCAGAGGCGTTGTGTCAACATGATGTAGTTCTAGACTAAATGTGAATGTGCATTAATTCATCCCACTCACAAAAAACAGATTTAGTATTCATCAAAATGAATTAAAACAGTGAAATGCAAACTCAATATGATGCAAACTGGAAATAATTAAATGTTAATTAACACAAATGTATCTAATCCCATTTTATTAACCAATGTCTTTGCTGCTGACTTTTGATGATCCAGTTCAACCATACTAATAAGCAAACATGACTTTAGAGAAACTAACAATTGTGCGTCATTGTTTTTTTTTATTGCTGAAGAGTGTTTCTTCTCCTGTGGTCTACTGTACAGACGTGAATTTACTTTTCCTTCAGCCTGAGGTTTATTCA
>NW_015505997.1:42942-43364 GCF_001515645.1 Sinocyclocheilus grahami
GTGGTTTTCGTCACCACCGTCAGATGTGTCACCTCCGTCTGTTGAGTATTTTGATAATATTTCATTGTTTTATATTTGTTTTATTTGTGGAATTGTTGGTCACATGTGAAAGTGTAATCTGTCTGCTAACTGTGTGTGTGGTGAGTTTGTGTGTGTGTGAGAGTGTGAGTGTGATTTGTGTGTGTGTGGTGAGTTTGTGTGTTTGTGTGTGTGTGTGTGTGGTGAGTGTGTGGGTGTGTGTGTGTGTGTGTGTGTGAGTTTGTGGGTGTGTGTGGTTTGTGTGTGTGTGTGATGTGGGTGAGTGTATGTGTGTGTGAGTGTGTGATTTGTGTGTGTGTGTGAGTGTGTGTGTGTGAGAGTGTGAGTGTGATTTGTGTGTGTGGTGAGTTTGTGTGTGTGTGAGAGTGTGGGTGGGATTTGTG
>NW_015505997.1:44416-47394 GCF_001515645.1 Sinocyclocheilus grahami
GTGTGTGTGTGTGTGTGTGTGAGAGAGAGAGTGAGAGAGTGTGTGAGTGTGTGGTTTGTGTGTGAGTGTGTGGTTTGTGTGTGAGAGTGAGAGAGTGTGTGAGTGTGTGGTTTGTGTGTGAGAGTGAGTGTGTGTGTGTGGTTTGTGTGTGTGTGTGTGTGGTTTGTGTGTGGTTTGTGTGGGAGAGTGAGAGAGTGTGTGTGAGTGTGTGGTTTGTGTGTGAGAGTGAGTGTGTGTGTGTGTGGTTTGTGTGTGAGTGTGTGTGTGTGGTTTGTGTGTGTGTGTGTGTGTGTGTGTGTGGTTTGTGTAGTCGGTCGGTGGCCCGGTGACGTGGCTCGGTGAGTGAATTACGTGCATTTTCCCCGTGAGCCCCGGATCTACAGCACATTCACGGAATAAAAACGATCCGTCTGAACAGTGAGTTTCGTGCATATTGACGAGCTGTTTTAACACTTCTGGATCCTATTTGAACTTTATTTTCCTTCAGGCTCGAGTTTCTGTGTTTCTGTGTGTGTTTGTGTCTGTGTGTATCTGGGCAGGTCTGAGCTCGTTATCGCGTGCTTTGATTTTTTTTCATGAATCTTATATTCTAGTTTTTGTTTGATGGCGAATCTTCACAATGAAACTTTACAGCTCGTGCTGTAAATGTTTTGGATCGTACAAAGCGACAGACAAACGCTTGGTTTACTTTATTTAGCAGAAATGCGTTTATTGTTTTCACACGCTGTGTTACCGAATCCATGCAGAAAATGTTTTTTTATACTTAAATCGCGATCTGTGAAATATCTGGTCAGAAAAATGCATCGTTTTAATACATGAATTATGTGTTTTAATGCACCTTATAATGCATTGTATTGTATAATACTAATCTACTCATTGTTACACTTTTAGAAAATAAAATGCATTAAAACACACGAGGAACAAACCTTCAAATATTATAATGCTTTTTAACTTTGGTTACAATTATTTAGGAAAAGATATAATGCACGATATATTATAAATGTCTTAACATAAAGGCTTTAAGTAAAGTGTTAGCAAACCTTTTTTGAAGCGTAATTAATACACTAAGACTCTTTTATTGAGAATGTGTTTAGCCATTTATATTTGACATGTCAGCAGTCATCACCTGTGTTAAAGGGGTCATATGATGCGATTTCAAGTTTTCCTTTCTCTTTGGAGTGTTACAAGCTCTTGGTGCATAAAGAAGATCTGTAAAGTTGCAAAGACTAAAGTCTCAAATCCAAAGAGATATTCTTTATAAAAGTTAAGAAACAGCCACACCTACTTAAAAGGACTCGTTCTAACACGCCCCCACATACCTACATCACTATGTGGGAAGATTCGCATAACACCGCCCAAATGTTCACGCAAAGAAAGAAGGCGTAACTTTTATTCTCGCTGTAGTATTGTTGTTGCCGCCGCCGCCATGTCGTGAAGGCGCTGTGTGCTTCGTTGTGAAAGCGAAACTACTTTGTTTGGTCTTCCAAAAGAGGACACGACTAGAAATCAGTGGTTAAGTTGTATTTACAACACTGTTCCAGAACACTTCAACCCAAATATTCAGATGTGTGATGCACATTTTGCGGAGGTTGAGGACTGTTTCCTGTGAGAGTAGCCTACAATGCCGTTGTCTGTTTCTATAAAGTGGGGCAGTTCCAACTTTGCAAGGACAGTCTGGCGCTTCTGACTCGCAGCCTGTTACCTTTATAACTTAATCAGGTTGTACAATTCTAACATTAGTGTGTGAAAACTGTAAATGAAAAGGCCGTGATGTAAGTTTTTATAATTTATGTGACATTTATGGTACAAATCTGACAGCTGTGGATAACAAAACCATAAAACGGTAATAATGAAGCATTATAGCTTGTCATTTTGCGTGCAGTGGTACAACTGGCAGCTGAAAGCATAATCAAGTACTTAAAAACTGAGCACATAAGTCTGGGCTGCAGTTTTCATATTACACCTCCACATCCACCTCCTTTGACCCTGTGTGTATGTCTGCATGAGGAATGGCCAGCAGAGACGCACTGAAGACAGATGAAGGTCTGATGATGATGCAGGAGCTGGAGGACCGACTCAAGGAACACACGGATAAACTGGAGCATGTGCGTCTGTCTGCCGTGGAGCTGAGAAATGCTCTATCAGGGGTTTGTTTCTCTGTTCTCATTGCTGTGTGTCTCAGTCGTGTTGTGTGTTTGTGGATGAGCAGCATCTGATGTGCTTGTTTCTGATCCTCAGAATAATGACGGTATGCAGCAGTGTATCTCTGAACACATGGAGTGGCTCTCGCAGATGACCGATCGCGTGGAGACGCTACAGATGAACACCACTGTCTTTGTGCAGGTCTGTCAAATCAAGTCCCCTCAGGAAAGAACTTGATTGAACACGGTCGTTACTACAGAATGTCCGCACTGTGAACTCTAGCAAGTGTGCAGATGTGTATTGTATACGCTGCAAAAAAATTATTTTCCTATTGAGTATCTTTATCTTGTTTTCTAGTACAAATATCAAAACATTCTTAAATCAAGATATATCGGAGAAGTAAATATACATCAGATATTAAGTCGTGTATACTAGATATTTAGATATTTGTACTGGAAAACAAGATGAAAATACAGTAAAGCACATTTCCAATTAATTTTTAGAGCACTTTTTAAATATTCTTCAAAGCAGTGGAAGAAAGAATCCATGAACATTCCTGTTCCTCTCAATGCCAGTTGCTCCGTTAAAAAAGGGAAATGTCATCTTTCATGATTTAGAAATTAACAGAATTATTATCCATGAATTTTTTCAAATAGATTCCTGAAAACTTCACACTAAATTTCTACATATTTCACAAGGAATTGGGTCATTATTTCTTATCACTGAAATGAATGAGAAAGAATGCCTTGAATTTCTGTAATTTAATAGAGGACATTGAACTTTAAGAAGAAGGCCCCCTTCTTTCTTCCTCCTGTATTTATTCATTCATACATACA
>NW_015505997.1:47569-50863 GCF_001515645.1 Sinocyclocheilus grahami
GCTTGACAATCCTCATACGGCTGCGTTTCTCTCGGTTGGTTGTGCATCTTTTTCTTACACACTTCCACACATGCTTGGATACAGCACTCTGTGAACAGCCAGCTTCTTTGGCAATGAATGTTTGTGGCTTACCCTCCTTGTGAAGGGCGTCAATGATTGTCTTCTGGACAACTGTCAGATCAGCAGTCTTCCCCATGATTGTGTAGCCTAGTGAACCAAACTGAGAGACCATTTTGAAGGCTCAGGAAACCTTTGCAGGTGTTTTGAGTTGATTAGCTGATTGGCATGTCACCATATTCTAATTTGTTGAGATAGTGAATTGGTGGGTTTTTGTTAAATGTGAGCCAAAATCATCACAATTAAAAGAATCAAAGACTTAAACTACTTCAGTCTGTGTGCATTGAATTTATTTAATACACGAGTTTCACAATTTGAGTTGAATTACTGAAATAAATGAACTTTTCCATGACATTCTAATTTATTGAGATGCACCTGTAGATTATTTTATTTATTTATTTTATTTTTTGGTTTTATTTTATGATGCCTGTCTGTTGTTTGGCTAAGAAATTGTAAATACTGTTCCTTTCTATATTCTTCTGTTCAATAAAGTTCTTGGCTGCAAATGTCATGTGACCGATAACTCAGGAGCAGCAGGAAAATGACGTCTTGTATTGTAATTGCTAGAAATGGTTCTTCTGTGTTGTTATTCCCGTAGATGAGTGCCAAGCCACGCAGCTTTCGGGTCAAACAGCAGGGGCTCAGAAGCACTGGCCGCTGGGGCCGCTGTCATGTGACTGATGATGCCCAATCAGAGTATGGCTGGTCTCCCGTCCGCACCAGACGCAACAGTGACGCGGCGTCTGAGATGTCGTGTGCATGGTAGAAACGCTAAGCTACACTCACATCAAGATCGTGTGATTGTTGCTCTTCATTTACTGTCAGCGTAACATTTCCTTTTCCAAAAGTGACCACTGTAAAGGTAGCCTGCTGTTTTTGTTTCATACAGTTTACAGTGTAATTAAAAAGTGTTTGTTGTTCCAAACCTAAATGATTTTTCTTCTTTATAACATAAAGCAAGATTTTCTTTTTTTAAATCTCAGTGTTGTTTGTTCATACAGTGGAAGTCAATGGTCACCAAAACAGTTTGCTTCCCAACATCCATTAAAATATCATATTTTTTGTTGTACAGGTTTGAAGAGGCATGAATGAGAGCAAATGATGACAGATTGATAATTTTTGTGGTTAATTAGGGGGATGTGCTCTCATAGGTAACATCAATCTTGCTGGGCCATATTCACCGAGCAAATCATCAAAAAAAGGTCAGAGATGCACAGTTTACACAAATAAACATTAAGGAAATACACAAATACTGTGCTTATGAAGCATGACTGTTAATATCAATGTTTCTGTGAAAACTTAAATGTTTTCAAATTGAAACCACTATTTTTTACGTAACTAAATGCAGATGTATTGCTTTCTGCTGAGACTGTCAGCAAATGTGACCGCATGTGAGCTGATGCTTTAGATAAATTATTTATACATATAGGTAGCTTTAGGTTAGGTTTCAGAGTGGGTTAAAGTGTTGAGGTCAACAGTGCATTTATAGATATAACTACAGAAACGTAATTAACACATGTACACACAAGTACTTTGTATCAAATTAATAGTTTAAATGAAGTACTAGTAGTTAAAACACTTTATATAAAGTGGGTTTGGTACTGAATAAACAAACACAGTCAACTAATCAACTCTACAATCAGTTATGGCACCAAACTCTACACAACTGCTTTGTGATTTTTCACTGATCAGTTTCTTGATTTGGAAAACATAAAATGATTGCAATTATTACTGACAGCCCTAGCTTTTTAGGTTTGTTTACAATATCAATATTTCAATCAATTTGTTTCTTTTTCCAACATACCTAAAAGAAACAGCCTGCTTAATCCATCTTCAGTTGTAGAGGCACATTTCTCATTCGGAACGCAAGCGACTCCCAAATGCGTTATTATCCATGACATCCAGTGCAGAGAAACATGTAAGATCTCTTCTGAACAGACAGAGAGAGAGAGGACAAACGGAGAGTGAGGAGCAGCAGTGTTGGGGGTAACGCATTACAAGCAACGCGAGTTACGTCAGATTACTTTTCCAAAATAAGTAACTAAGTAAAGTAAAGCATTACTTTTTAATTTGCAAGAAAATATCTCAGTTTCTTTTTCAAATAAGTAAGGTTAGATACTTTGTTTTCCCATTTATTGACTGACAGCTCTCCTGTCCACGTGTTGAGAGAAATTGGGAGTAAGTGCAGAGGCGCTGTGTAATCATGATGCTTGGACTAAATGTAAACATGCATTTACTCATCTCACTTGCACAAAAATTAGATACAGCATTTCTCAAAATTAATAAAAACAGTGAAATGTTATATAACACAAATATCTATATAAATGATGTAACCATTTTATCTGAAGAAGCTTTTGTTACACTATTAGAAAAATATATTGGTCCAGCTCAGGACATTATTCTTTAATAATCTTTCAAGAAATTCTTCACATGTGCACGGGCTAAATGTCCACCCTGTTACAGGACATTCTCATCTCAATTAATAAGTGTTTTAAATGCACATTTATTTTAATATTTACAATTTGTAAGAGCTAAAATGTCCCTCTCTTTACCCTGCAAATGTATGTTAACAAAGTGTTCATAATCAGTCATTATCTTGAAAACATTTTGTATTTTAAGACACAGCGTAATTTCAACACATTTCTATTAGAATAAAAAGAAATCTCAATGGAATTTCTGACCCATTTTAAATTATTTCATTTTGCAATTTAATTCCCTACAAGTAAACACAAAGATATGCATAGCATTTGTTGAACTTATTTTCTTAATATATAATAAATAAATAAATAAAAAATAAATAATATTAAAATAGAAACCATTATTTTATATTGTAATAACATTTTGCAAGATTACTGTTTTTGTTCTGTATTTTTGATCAAATAAATGCTGCCTTGATGAGCATAAGAGACTTCTTTAAAAAAACATTACAAGTCTTACTGATCCCAAACTTTTGACCGGTAGTGTAATGGTTTTTCTACTGTACAAACTGTATTTTCTATTCCCTTACCTAGGGCCGGACAATAATTCAATATCAATATGTATAATTTTTTTCAATAACGGTGATATGATTTTTAAACACATTTCCGATATTTCGATATACATTACCAGTATTCCAGTGTTTTCTGCAGCGACTCGGAGCACTTTTCATACCCTTTTTTCTGGCTGAAGCACATTTGA
>NW_015505997.1:51006-65894 GCF_001515645.1 Sinocyclocheilus grahami
ATTTAAAATTGCTTTCTATTTTAATAGATTTTAAAATGTAATTTATTCCTGTGATCATACATAGCTAAATTTTCAGCATCATTACTCCAGTCTGCAGTGTCACATGATCCTTCAGAAATCATTCTAATATGCTGATTATTAATATTTAAAACAGTTGAGTACATTTTTTTTCAGGATTCTTCGATGAATAGAAAGATCCAGAGATCAGCATTTACCTGAAATAAAAAGCTTTTGTAACATTATACACTATTCCATTCAGTATAATTTTTATTATTTTTTTGGGAAAGAAATTATAGAAATTAATACTTTTATTTAGCAAGGATGCTTAAAATTGATAAAGGCATTTATAATGTTACAAAAGATTTATATTTCAGATAAATAGTGTTCATATCGATATCGGAATTATATCGTATCGACCGAAATTAAGAAATATATCGTGATATCAATTTTGGCCATATCGTCCAGCCCTACCCTTACCCTTTCCCTAAACCTACCCCTCACACAAAATTACAGTTATTTTCGAAATATTTCATTCTGTATTACTTGGAATGACCTGTATGACCTGTAAATGATCAAAATTTACTGTTATTACTATACTTGTGGAAACATTTGGACCTTATAATACAGGCAATAGCAGTACACACACACCACAGAGACACACACATTGTAATGGCAAAATCAAGATAATTTAATTACAGTTTCTACCTAATCAACAAAGCAAACACTTTCTTTTTTCTTCTTCCTTCCTTTGTTCTTTCTCCACCTTTCCTCCTTTTTATTAAGGTATATTTGTCTTCTTTTAGGGTCTGCATCATGACGAGCCCTGTAGCGTTGCTGCTTTTCTGCAGCAGACAACAGTGCTATTTTCTGACAAATACATGCATACCATTTAAGCAACTCTTTCTTTTAAATGCATAATAAATTAATTATAAGTACCAATACATGCTTTAAACACCTATTTATCCAATTTTTCCATCTACTGTTACAATATGTCCACCCTGTTGCAGTGCTGTTACAGTGCAAAACAGTAACAGGAGGGACATTTTATGCTAATGTCAGCCATTGCTACTGATGAACGACAAACTAGTGCGCAGTGATCACTGAGGAAGATTTTTAACCTGTTTATTAACCATATTTTCAAAATTACAAAAACTTATCAGTTTCCACTATAAATAAGCATAACAGAGAGGACATGTTATGCTTTACCACATCAGTGAATCATTCAAAAACATAGAAAAAAGGGTGTATTAAGGATTGTTACTTACTCTGCTTCTTGTAGATAGTTTGCCACCAAAAATTGTTATACTTCCTGAGAGTCATGTTATTAGAGAAGCATTCAAGGGCTGTGTTCAGATGGACTTTTCATCAGAGTAACAGGGGGGACATTCAATTCAGGAACACAACATGTTTAAAGACTTTAAGCATTAAAAATGTATAAATAACAAAAAGATATGTTGTTGAGGAATATTGTAAATAAGAATGCACAACAATATTGAAAAATTTGGAATTTGTTTGATTTTTATTACTTATATTTGTGGCTGAAATTATGCAAGCTTACTTGGGGACATGGCAGTTTAATTGCACTAAAATAACATTATTTTTAATTCATTAATTTTGGCTACATATTGTGTTCTATGGTAGAGGGGCAGTAACTTTGTAAGATGAGCATTCAGAAACAAGAACTAGCCCATTTTTACACAAAATATATCACATTATGTCATGGGGACTCAAATGGCACCAAATGCTAGGATGACCCCTTTATGTATTTAATCCCATTTTATTAACCAATGTCTTTGCTGCTGACCTTCAACGATCAAATTCAGCCATACTAATAAGTAAAGATTACTTTGAATTACTTCGAGTTACGCGCCGCGTAAACATAAAACCATGTCTGCATTTGTGATCGGAGAAATGACAAACAACAAGCCCTACTCTACACTGCCCAAAAACTTGCTTTAAATATATAAAATATAAAAACTCTTTAAATATAAAAAACGTACTTACAGTCTGTGAGTCAGAACAGCCGGTATTGTAGTCTACTCTCCCAGGATCAGTAACAGTCCTCCATAAAATGTGCTGCACACATCGGGAGAGCTTGAGAATGGCGTGGCCGGTGATTTCGACGAAGGAGCGTCCGGAAGGACATGTGACGACCCCGGGCTGGACTCCGCTTCGTCCACGTGAAAGCTGATCCAGCGATCCACAGCGCAAAGTTGTAGTATTTCCTCAGCGACCAGCACGGATCAGCTCCAGGCAACCACTGATTTCTAGTCGTGTCCATTTTTGGAAGGCCAAACAAAGTAGTTTCGAAACAGTGTCACACACCGCGGCCTAGAGTGAGCAGAGGCCGGGGGATAAAGTGAGGAACGGCAGGAGGGTTAGATTGAGCAGAGGCGGGAGAGCTTGAGAATGGCGTGGCCGGTGATTTCGACGAAGGAGCGTCCGGAAGGACATGTGAGGACCCCGGGCTGGACTCCGCTTCGTCCACGTGAAAGCTGATCCAGCGATCCACAGCGCAAAGTTGTAGTATTTCCTCAGCGACCAGCACGGATCAGCTCCAGGCATGACGAAGCAGATATCGTCCTCTTTTGGAAGGCCAAACAAAGTAGTTTCGCTTTCACAACGAAACACACAGCGTCTTTACGACATGGCGGCGGCGGAAACAACAAAACTGCAGCGAGAATAAAAGTTGCGCCTTCTTTCTTTGCGTGAACATTTGGGCGGTGTTATACAAATCTTCCCACATCGTGACATAGATATGTGGGGGCGTGTTAGAACGAGCCGTTTTAGGTAGGCGTGGCTGACTTAACTTTTATAAAGAATATCTCTTTGGATTTGAGACTTTAGTCTTTGCAACTTTACAGATCTTCTTTATGCACCAAGAGCTTGTAACACTCCAAAGAGAAAGGCAAAATTGAAATCGCATCATATGACCCCTTTAAGATTTGCTAAAAATATAACTTATTTTAAAAACAAGCAAGCAACCCAGTTGAGACAAAGTTACGCAAACGTAATGTAATGAATTACTTTCCATAAAAAGCCACTAAGTAACTCAATTAGTAACCTTTTAGGTTGTAACACAATGTTGTAATGCATTACTTTAAAAGTGACTTTACCCATTTCCGCCGAGGAGTCATGAGAGACATGTATCCAGCTGCTCAGTGGTTTTGTTTCATATCTGGCTCTACTGTTTCACTTATAATGTGACGTACTGTCTGATTCAGGCTACTGAAAGCAAAATATCGGAGTTTAAATCATTCAAAGCTTATAAACACTTAGCACTGTCTGAATGTTTTACTGGAGCCAAACGCTAGAGGGCAGAAGAATCAGTCAAATGAGCTGAACCCGTCACCACAGCCTGAACGCGCGCGCGTGTGAACCTCATCAGCCGAGTATGATTAATGGCGTTTCAGCTCTATTTTTGTGGTTCATTTAGCAGTTTCTCAGTTCTATAAAGTGCTCTGATCTTCGGTTTCTGTCGTGTCCATCTGTACCGCTGTCTGTGAGCAGAAAGCTGCTGTCAGAAGCGCTGCTGGACATCTGGACGCCCCGCTGATAAAGAGTATGTGGTCAGACCTCACCGTCACAAACAGCAGCTCTTTCTCAGCTGTTTCAAAGAATGAGCATCTATTTACATGAAAAACATGTATAGATGAACACGACTCACGGAATGAAATGTGGATTAGCACTTAGGTTACTATAAATTATAGTAAAAAATAAATAAATCCGTCTTGCGAAAAATAAATACACTTCGCATAATTTTAATAATGTATATTAACATATAATATATACAGAAAATATGTTAAAAGAATATATTTAAGTGGGAAGTAGGCTACTTCTAAAAAGTATAGTAGGCTTCAAGCGTTTATGATAAAACTAAAATATACTTTAATGTAATTTCTATTGTATGTATTTAAATATATGTGTAATTACACATTCATTGACGAAGTTGCAATTTAGTAGGCCTACATTTAAAATATATGAACTTTATATGTAATATTAACACTACAGTTAAAATCAAGTACTTTACATGTGCTTTAGAATGTTAGGCAACACAAGTGTACTTTTTTAAAGCACAACAAAAGATTAAAACTAACTAATGATTTAAAAACTTTCTTGACATTACTACAAAGTGTGCTTTTTTAAAAGTGCACTTAAGTGTGTCAAGAAACAGTCATGAAAGTGTCTCTCTTTTAGTACACTACAAATGCACATTCAATACAGTTCAGCTGGTTTTATTGGTGTGATATTTTAAAAACCACTGCCTCTTTCTTATGCGCTGAAGTTCATTCAGTTAGACCAGTGGTTCCCAACCCTGGTCCTGGAGGCACCTCAACACTGCACATTTTGCATGTCTCCTTTCTCTGACACACCAGTTTCAGGTCTTGGAGTCTCTACTAATGAGCTGATGACCTGAATCAGGTGTGTTTGATTAAGGAGACATGCAAAACATGCAGTGTTGGGGTGCCTCCAGGACCAGGGTTGGGAACCACTGAGTTAGACTGATGGTTGAGCGGCCTTTCTCTCCAGAAACCAACTCTCTTCCTCAATGACTCGGATGCTTGACACCACATTTCTTACAGTCTCATGGCACAGTTAGTTCATTCTATTCTGTTCTACACACTGCAGCTTTACTAATGTCAAAACCTCTAAGAGTGACGTCACGGTGTTGTGTAGACATACTTTCCCGTACATGTCTCCACCTGTAACACAGACGGCAGGAGAGATTAAAGCTCACTAGTGCTGCAGAATCATCTGTCCTTCACTGATACTCTAATCTAACAGAGACCAGCAGAAACTTCATTTGTTCTCGCCAAACATAATCTCTGTCATCACTGGAGGAACGAGGCTGGTCTACACAAACTACAGCTGAACATCAGTATTCACAAAAACACAAAGAATTTATTTTATGCTGATTAGTGGTGAAACAGTGACTGCATGAAGAGTCAGGACACTTAACCCTTGTGCGCTCCTCATTTGGAAGTCACACTCATGGTCTTCGCGGTCAAAAGTGACCGGACACCTGAAATGTAACTTTTTTTTTTCTTCAGTAAAATCAATCTAATACATTTTTGTTCAGTAATATTTTTTCTTTTGTATTTTGAGAGAATTGTATGGTAATAATTAATATTTATGCAATAATGATCAATTTTTCCAATTGAAAATATTACAAAAACAAATTTCTCTAATTTTTAAAAATAAAATTTTTACATCAATATAGTATCTCTGATTCAAATAGAGACTAGGCCTTTAAAATCAATTTTTAAAGGCAGATTAGCACCTCCTGGTGAGAGCAAAGAAAGAAAAACATGTAATTTCATTGTGTAACCACTAGATGCCTGTATAGGAATCTATAGAGAGGCTTTTGAATTCCCTAGTTGTTTTTATACATAATTGTTTACTTTTATTAGGTTGTGGATTTAAATGTATATTAAGGCATTTTCTAAGACTACTTTTTGTCAAGGTTTATATTTTTTTGTTGTTTTAAATGTTGATTTGAAGCGTCAGTTTTTAAAATTATTATTACTACAGTCAAACCTGAATACAGAAAGCATTTTGTTATACAAAACATTAAAATTCTATAAAAATGTAACAAAAATAAACAGGAATGCTTTATCAGAGCGTAATCCTTCGGGGCCTGATCTGATTTTAACCTCTTATTTCAGTTTTCTGACTCATTTTGGCTATTTGATTATAGCCATACCAATTCATTTGAGTGTGTATAATTGTGTGTGTGTGTGAGTGGATGTGTCTGTTTTGCACTCTTGATGTTTTAGAGTGTAACCCCTTCCTTGCTGTGCAATTTTTTTCTACATTGTGTGGGATTTGTAGATAGTACACACAAACATTTTCTGTATTTTAATTTTTTTTGCCATTTCCCATTCATTTCCTATGGTCGGTCATTTTTGACCGAAGACCATGAGTGTGACTATTTTTTTTTTACGAGCACTTAGCTTTTTCGAATCATGCCCTCAATTTTTTTGTCCATCAATTAACATCTTGTGAAGCCAAAGTCTGTTTGTAAAAAACAAATCCATCAAGATGTTCTTAACTTCTTAAATTCATAATCCATAATAACGCTTCCTCCAGTGAAAAAGTCCATCTCCTGTTGTCTCTCACATTAAAATCCACCCACGTTTGTTCAGAACTGTTTTGGCTGGCTTGTAAACATTGCCTGATCTGTGCAGATTTCTCTCCTGATTCAGACCAGACGACTTCTTCACTGGAGGAAGCGTTATAATGGATTATTACACACATAGAAACACACAAACACACACTTTATTTGTCAGCAAAGAGTGTATCATGTAACAGTCAGTTATTTAATTTTATAGTACAAATATGTGCAGTACAGAACCATTTCACTAGTTCGTTTTTATGTGAAATACGAAACCAACAGATCAATTGAATATTGCAGGAGTCATTACAGTACTTTGATTGATATCACAAAAAATACTGATTCAAAACATGTCAAACGTAATTCATGCACACAAAGAAAGCCAGACAGGCAACATCCTGAAATAAATACACCTTGATGGAAAACTGACTGTTTGTAAGTCCTGATCAAATTTGACATGGTATCACACAACTGTGCTTTACACACAAATTTACCATTAAATGCAAGAGCTATTAAATTACGAAACAAAAAAAAAAAGTATTTTCGCGTCGGATGTTCTTATAATTAATCCCAAACTTTTTCTTTTTTCTTTGAAAATTACACTGGTGCTGCAATGAACTAATCTTCAAACGTTGATGACATTCTAAAAATATCAGTTGTTTATCAGGACAAAAACACTTTTAACAATTACTTCCTTTCCAAGCAACTTCCCCTATAAGATCTCAGTTCTGCAGAATTAAGAAGTGAAAATGAGACAGAAAAAGAGTCCAAACTCAACTGTACAGTCAAATTCAGTGCTATTGCATGCAATATAAAAATACCCAAGCACGAATGCATCTTTCAGTGTCGTGTAAACACCAGAGAGTGACTGAAATCATAACTAACAGACCTGATAATGCGACTGGAGCTCGTTTCTTCCAGCATGTAAAATCAGAACTGCATTTGTCCTTTACATTGTGCATCTGATCTGAAAGACTGAGGCACAATATGTGTTTAATCCTACAAATACTGGATTATGCATTCGGACTCGGCATGTAAACACATCTTCTGTGTTTGCAGTCTAACGGACGGAGCCCCAGCTGAAGGTCCCGATGGAGATGAGCGTCTGACAGGCTCCAGACGACAGCCACACCGTCTCCATCAGACCGAAGTGAAGGAAGCCCAGAGCGAAACCGCACGCCATGTCCGTCAGGTGGTGTTGGCCCAGCAGAACGCGGGACAGGCCCACCAGGACGGCCCACAGCACCAGCAGAACCCGCAGCGGGACGGCCAGCACCAGATGGGACAAGAGGAACTTGGACACCATGGCTGCTCTGCTGGCGTGTGCAGCCGGGAACGAGTACGTGTCCAGAGCCACACAGTCCAGAAAGCCGGGACTAATGTCCCATGGTCCTTTGCGCCTGACCAGTTTCTGAACCCCGGCCACAGTCAGGACATCAAGAATCAGCGCTGAAAGAGAGGTAAAAGAAATGATAGAGAGGAGTTGAGTGTGTCTCCATCAGGACATTTAGACCTACAGAACGTCTATAAAAAGCATGAAGCACATGGACACTGAAATACACACAGCAGCACAATTTCTTCATGAGTAACAACACAAAATCATCTGAGACTTTCATCATCACATGTACACCATGCACAAAAACAGCAATTTCTTGACCAAACTTTCCATGCCATTTCCATAACATTTGAAGTTTTAATTCATTTCCAGGATTTTTCCATTTCCAGGATGGGACATTTCGATTTTATGTTGCATAAGACTGTAGACCATTGTGAAAAAGAGTACTTATTAAAAGAATATACTTAGGTATGAACTGAATGTGAACTTAAGTGTAACTAAAACTAAAACCATTAAAAAACATTTTTGTTAATTGAAATAAAATATAGGTCAACTAAAATATTACAAAAGTATTAAAAATAGGCCTGAATTATTATTATTATTATTTTTTAAATCTCAGCTTTTTTGTTGCTGAGATTTAAAAAAAAAAGTCTTTATCTTGAGATTTATCTTGTTTTCATTTAGTTTAACTTGATGTACTAAAATAAACTAATACTGAAATGGTTAAAATCTATATAGATATATTTTTAAAAAAGAAACAAAAACTACTTAAAATGTCAAAACACAGCAAAATTTACTAAAACTGAAATAAGAAAAATTTAATTCAAAATATTAATAAAAACTATAACACTGCCCTGCATCATATTTGCTGAAATCCAATAATCGCTTCTAACAAATTTTGGCTGCTGGTTCCAAGAACGTCACACTTTCTCACTAAATGTTTTGCATTTTGTAACATTTTTGCCTTGGATATCCATCAGGGTGAAGAAGCCTTGTATTCTCCATTAATCAGCAGAAAAACATCACAAACACATGATTCCTGTTTTCCTGTCCTGCCCATTTTGACATGTATGACATTACTTGATGCCTAGTCCTGATTTTATATATACTTGTATATAATAATAATTATATATATATATCATTTGAAAAATCTTATTTTGTGAAACAACTTGATATAAAAACTTCCGTCATATTCAAATCAGGTAATATTAGTGCTGTGTAATAGTATCAAAGTCCTAACATAAGACTGGCAGAGCGTCTCACCTATCAGCAGGTTGATCAGGACCTCTTGTCCAGCCAGCGTGCTACTCTGAGTGAGACACACCAGAGTCCCACAGATCCACGTGATGCCGTGACCCGTCAGAGCCAGCAGAGTGACCGCCGAGCGCATGCTGCCCCATGAGGATGTGGTGTGGACGCACACGCCCAGACGCTTGGATAGACAGATGTCGATGGCCAGCAGTGAGTTGATGGCGATGCCTCTGAAGGACGGGTTGAGCAGCATGCAGTCTTCATCCGGCAGCCTGGTCGCCTCTCTGCGCTCCTTCATGCTCTCACCCGGCTCTGGCAGGTTCTCACTCTGCTGGTTCTGCTGGGACCTGGACTGGCCGGATCTTCGCCACGCTCTGTTGTTTCGCGGCGGGACGTTCAGGGACAGAAACTCGGGCCAGCCCATAACGCTGCTGCTGCCACTGCGATCCTTCGCTCTGGAGCGACTCGGGTTCAAAGGCATTGTGTGGCTTAATCGTACAGCAGGATGAGAAACTAATGTGAGCTTCAGATGTAGGTTCAAAGTAGGCTGTGAAAACAGTGTCAGATATATTTAGACATGCACAAGTGTGTGTGTGTGTGGATATCTAACTGCATATTGCTTTCTCATTTAGGTTTATAAATGGGTAGTTGTTCACAAATAAGCTTTTTTTTTTTGCAACATCATGATTTTAGGTGACAGTTTATTTTGATGACCACTTACAGCACTGCATTATTTTTTTACACTATTTTTTTCAGTTTAGATCACCTTTTTTGTCATCACTGATTCAATTAACTGGCCTTGAAATGTGATCTTTCCCCCCTAAAAATCTACAAAAATCGGATGTAGTCTCTCAATTAATATGACCTCTGCTTGCACAACAGAAATGTAGAAATTAAATATTTTATGTAGAAATTAAATAATGATTATCAGCGAGCTCTCTCTATTTTGTGAGCATTCTTCTGTCTCAGATGCATGTCTGAAATCAGTTTTTAAAGCACCTTATGCAAACGCTGCCTGTGTGAAGTCATTGCCTAGGCCTGAATTATTATTATTATTATTTTTTTAAATCTCAGCTTTTTTGTTGCTGAGATTTAAAAAAAAAAGTCTTTATCTTGAGATTGATCTTGTTTTCATTTAGTTTAACTTGATGTACTAAAATAAACTAATACTGAAATGGTTAAAATCTATATAGATATATTTTTAAAAAAGAAACAAAAACTTCTTAAAATGTCAAAACACAGCAAAATTTACTAAAACTGAAATAAGAAAAATTTAATTCAAAATATTAATAAAAACTATAACACTGCCCTGCATCATATCATACAGATGTAATCGATTTCTTTCATAAATTGCACGGACTGCTCTAAATTATGAGACATCTATTTCTGAGGAGTTTAGGACAGAGTAGGACACATGTTTATTCAGTAGCTGTTTTATTTCCTGTTTGGGTTTCTGCACATGTTTTATTTTATAACTGTTTTTTCCTAGACTTTGTTAGGTGCCAGTGTTTCAGAGCTATGCAAATAATATATTTCAAAGACAGTATCATGGCTATTAAATTGTATCTTGTTATGATTTTAAATCTGTATTTAACCTCAAAACGATCTCAAAGTAAAAAGAGGTGCTAAAGCCTGATATTGTGGTGGCTGTGCGCAACATCATGATTTTAGGTGACAGTTTATTTTGATGACCACTTATAGCACTGCATTCTTTTTTTACACTATTTTTTTCAGTTTAGATCACCTTTTTTGTCATCACTGATTCAATTAACTGGCCTTGAAATGTGATCTTTCCCCCCCTAAAAATCTACAAAAATCGGATGTAGTCTCTCAATTAATATGACCTCTGCTTGCACAACAGAAATGTAGAAATTAAATAATGATTATCAGCGAGCTCTCTCTATTTTGTGAGCATTCTTGTCTCAGATGCATGTCTGAAATCAGTTTTTTAAAGCACCTTATGCAAACGCTGCCTGTGTGAAGTCATTGCCTTATACTACAGGCAAGCGAGGCAACTGATTAAACTTTTGGAGGGATCCATTCACTTGTCTGGTTCCTCAATAAATCAGTGTTTTTGAGTGAAATGGCTAAGTGAATAATTCAACAATTCATAAAGACAATCACCTTTTGCCACATACTGGTTTAACCTGCAGAAAAAGTCACTGACAATGAGAAAATGTCACATCTCAAGATATTTTGATTCACCCTTTCCAGCAACTATAATTATGTCTGTCTGCAGGACACATGTTTATTCAGTAGCTGTTTTATTTCCTGTTTGGGTTTCTGCACATGTTTTATTTTATAACTGTTTTTTCCTAGACTTTGTTAGGTGCCAGTGTTTCAGAGCTATGCAAATAATATATTTCAAAGACAGTATCATGGCTATTAAATTGTATCTTGTTATGATTTTAAATCTGTATTTAACCTCAAAACGATCTCAAAGTAAAAAGAGGTGCTAAAGCCTGATATTGTGGTGGCTGTGCTTTAATTTAAATTATTATAATCTTTATTCAAGTTATTACATGTCCAAAGTAACCTTCCCAACACTGGATGCTTCACATCGTTTTGTCCTACAAACTGCACGCGCGCCTCTCTCAGCAGAACTACACGCCCCATACTGCGCGCGCTGGCGAGCGGAAGTGACGCCACGGGCGCGCTCAGTAGAGCAGCTGCAGCCGACGCGGTGACGCGCACAGCGCTGCGGGACGGAGGCTGAGCGCAGCAGCGGCGCGAGGATGAGGATGGATTATAACTGATGAAGAGAGACGCGCAATGATGGGCTGTTCATCACAACATGTGTGTTCGTGACAGCCGGACTGATTTATTCACCTCTCATGTTTATTCATGTGGGCTGGTGAAGTTCACCTGATGCTGAGGCGGATCGTTTACTCACAAGTGCACAAGAAAGTGAGCTTCCTTCAACTGAACCTCAAGGACAAACTCACGGAATGTAAATATTCATTGCAAAAAAAAAAAAAAAAAGCACTTTTCCAGCGTTACTTTTGATACCCAAACCGTCTATAGCAATTTTGCGCGCTTGTAGTTGAAGAATTTATTTATTTATTTTTTTTTTTTTGCGTACAAAATGCCAGCAGTATTCTGAGCGGATGGATTTAACCTATTTATTTGAATCTAAAAGCAATGTTGTGAGAGTTGTGAAGGCGAAAATGCCCGTTTTGACGATGACTGGAGAACGTTATGTGTTGTAACGGTCCGCCAATGACGGAAAGTTGACGAACATTTGATCTATTTTTTTTTATTATTCAACAAAATAACGTGATGCTGTCATTAATGAGAAACGCCTTTTCTAGTCCTCACGCGACACCGCGACGCGTCGTTTAGTGTTTTCTGAGGGAGAGTAACGTTAGTGCGCGTTATTCTGAGAGACGGCGTCTGGTGTGCGTTCCTCAGAGGTTCAGTGTGAAGTGTGCGTTCTTCTGAGGGTCAGTGTGTAGTGTGCGTTCTGTTGAGGGACACAGTGGGTATAGTGTGCGTTCTTCTGAGGGTTGATGTTCTGCTGGCCGCTCGTGCTGCTTGTGATGGGCTGCATTCAGAGCATCAGATGCAAACCCAAGAGTTTCCGGGACAGCATCGTGGTTCTGGAGGTGAACTCCTCCATCGACTCGAACCCCACCAGCATCGACGAGTCCTCCGGCGTGGTGCTGCGCTACCGCACGCCGCATTTCCGCGCGTCCGCCAGGGTCGTGGTGCCGCCGGTGGCCGGTAAAGAGAGCTGGACGGTCGGCTGGATCCAGGCGTGCAACCACATGGAGTTTTACAACAAATACGGATCCAAAGGGATGTAAGTATATCTGACACTCAACACAAAGGCTTCACATCACACCGTCTGCCTTTTAAAGCTCAACGTGACATGAATTTATTCATGTATTGCACTGCACTGTATGTATTTATACATTTATAATGACAGAAATAGGGATAATAACAATTTACTACATCTGTACTGCAGAAACAACAGCTGTAGCAACTTTTAGCTGAAGCTTTGCTTGCCATGGTAAATGTTTTAGTTAAGAGAAATGACAGAAAATGCATGTTTTATTGTTCATGTTGCACATTACATGCACTTGCTAACAAAAGTAAATAATGCATAATGGCATGCAACTAACCCTAAGTGTATAGTACATTAATTGTACTTCAGTACTTAATTATATAATTTCACTGTAACAAGGACAGTGTAACCAGAAACGATAATAACAATAACACAGTTTATTATCAGTAATTACAAAGTCATAAAAGCATCCTGTCTTCAGATGTTCAGCATTATTTGTGAATTGCACATGCTCTTGTGCAAATTGCACCTGTTTAGATGAACATCGTTTGAGAAGCTCAAATATGCAGAACACAATCTAAAGTCTCAATGTCTAAACGTTAGAGTCAAACCAATGTGGCAATCAGACATGAGCATGTAGGATCATCTTAAACTCGTCGTTTTGACCGTGTGGAGTGTAAAGCGTGATAATTTGATCATGTATGTGCTTGAGGTGACATTACATAGCCTGCATACCGTTTGAGGTTTCACTTGTCCTACTTCCTGTTGAAGAGACTACACTTTGCCCTATTTCCTGTATGAAACAAAAAATAAACCCTTCGGTGTCTTAAGATATCTGGAGACTGCACGTGCTCAGCCTCCGCATATTCCTGGAAACAAGAGCACAGAAATGATCATGCATTTAAAATAAATGACGGAATGACTGACGTTAAACTTGTAAAAGCAGCCGTTCAACATTAATACTTCATTGTTTAATCACTAGTTCCACTTCCTTTGTAAGTCGATGACATCATATCCTTTACAACAGGTCTTTGCATTTTACTTACAACTGCAAGAATGTATTTGAAAGTGGCGTTTACTGCAGACGGTAAAGTGACATGCACACATTTACTGCGGATATCACAGCATTGGGACAGTTTGCTCTGCAATTTTCCAATTGTTCCTGTTGCAGTGTAAAAAATTGTTAATTAAAAGGTTATTGGAGTAGCTACATGCACAGGAAAATACCATTCCAGTCCTTATACTTCAACATTTTGGTAATTATTTGTGAAATTTACTAGCAATTTCTAAGCAAAAATGGTTTCTATGACATTTCAGCAAACCCGAGTCCATCTGAAGGATCTTTACATTCAAGCACGCTCACAGAATTGCGTGGTAATGCTCTCGACTGATATTTCAGCTGCTGTTCTGGCCTGATAACGCCAGTCCTGTCGAATATTTACACACTCAGGAAACAAGAAAACACTTTCATATCAAGTAATTTTTGAGTCACATTCTCTCTTCACCGTCTGTTCTGCTCATATCGCGTGATTATATGAATTCCAGATCATTCCAGATTATTATTTTACATGAAGACCACAGTAAAGTGTACATTTAAGGCAAGACAGACCAGGTAAATAGTGTAAAATGTTAATTAATAGATCTCACTATATTTTCCCCAGTTGATTAATCACAGTACATTAAGACAATTGTTTTGTATTATAGGTTTTCTGAAATGTTATGCTTACATATGTAAATTAGGCATTATCTAATGAAATATGCATATATGTATTTAGGAGTAAAATCTTGTATAAGTCAGCGTGAATGATATAGTATGAACAAACCACTCAATAAAACCCTTCAGAATAAAGTTTGGTGTATGTAATGACTCCTTAAAGATATGGATTGAAGCTGAATTATGCTGAAAGAGATAAAGTGCAATAAAATAAAGACGTGTTTATTTTGGATGTTTTCTTTCGACTAGCTTGAAAGAAGACATGATTTGGACGGAAAATAGCCTTAAAGGGGTCATATGATGCTGCTAAAAAGAACATTATTTTGTGTAATTGGTGTAATGAAATGTGTTTATGCGGTTTAAAGTAAAAAAACCACATTATTTTCCACATACTGTACATTATTGTTTCTCCTCTATGCCCGACCTTTTTGAAACGCGTAGAATTTTACAAAGCTCATCGGTCTGAAAAGCGAGGTGTGCTGTGATTGGCCAGCTATCCAATGCGTTCTGATTGGCCGAATACCTCACGCGTGTGACGGAAATGTTACGCCCCTCACCATACTGTTGATGCCATGTCCCGGCCGGAGCGACGAGACATAAACATTAAAACTCATTACAAACAAGGCATTTGTTGCATCCAGTGGGGACATAATTACTGATTATAATGACTTATACTGTCTTTTTA
>NW_015505997.1:74651-94039 GCF_001515645.1 Sinocyclocheilus grahami
CAACTGAACCTCAAGGACAAACTCACGGAATGTAAATATTCATTGCAAAAAAAAAAAAAAAAAGCACTTTTCCAGCGTTACTTTTGATACCCAAACCGTCTATAGCAATTTTGCGCGCTTGTAGTTGAAGAATTTATTTATTTATTTATTTTTTTTTGCGTACAAAATGCCAGCAGTATTCTGAGCGGATGGATTTAACCTATTTATTTGAATCTAAAAGCAATGTTGTGAGAGTTGTGACGCGGAAATGCCCGTTTTGACGATGACTGGAGAACGTTATGTGTTGTAACGGTCCGCCAATGACGGAAAGTTGACGAACATTTGATCTATTTTTTTTTATTATTCAACAAAATAACGTGATGCTGTCATTAATGAGAAACGCCTTTTCTAGTCCTCACGCGACACCGCGACGCGTCGTTTAGTGTTTTCTGAGGGAGAGTAACGTTAGTGCGCGTTATTCTGAGAGACGGCGTCTGGTGTGCGTTCCTCAGAGGTTCAGTGTGAAGTGTGCGTTCTTCTGAGGGTCAGTGTGTAGTGTGCGTTCTGTTGAGGGACACAGTGGGTATAGTGTGCGTTCTTCTGAGGGTTGATGTTCTGCTGGCCGCTCGTGCTGCTTGTGATGGGCTGCATTCAGAGCATCAGATGCAAACCCAAGAGTTTCCGGGACAGCATCGTGGTTCTGGAGGTGAACTCCTCCATCGACTCGAACCCCACCAGCATCGACGAGTCCTCCGGCGTGGTGCTGCGCTACCGCACGCCGCATTTCCGCGCGTCCGCCAGGGTCGTGGTGCCGCCGGTGGCCGGTAAAGAGAGCTGGACGGTCGGCTGGATCCAGGCGTGCAACCACATGGAGTTTTACAACAAATACGGATCCAAAGGGATGTAAGTATATCTGACACTCAACACAAAGGCTTCACATCACACCGTCTGCCTTTTAAAGCTCAACGTGACATGAATTTATTCATGTATTGCACTGCACTGTATGTATTTATACATTTATAATGACAGAAATAGGGATAATAACAATTTACTACATCTGTACTGCAGAAACAACAGCTGTAGCAACTTTTAGCTGAAGCTTTGCTTGCCATGGTAAATGTTTTAGTTAAGAGAAATGACAGAAAATGCATGTTTTATTGTTCATGTTGCACATTACATGCACTTGCTAACAAAAGTAAATAATGCATAATGGCATGCAACTAACCCTAAGTGTATAGTACATTAATTGTACTTCAGTACTTAATTATATAATTTCACTGTAACAAGGACAGTGTAACCAGAAACGATAATAACAATAACACAGTTTATTATCAGTAATTACAAAGTCATAAAAGCATCCTGTCTTCAGATGTTCAGCATTATTTGTGAATTGCACATGCTCTTGTGCAAATTGCACCTGTTTAGATGAACATCGTTTGAGAAGCTCAAATATGCAGAACACAATCTAAAGTCTCAATGTCTAAACGTTAGAGTCAAACCAATGTGGCAATCAGACATGAGCATGTAGGATCATCTTAAACTCGTCGTTTTGACCGTGTGGAGTGTAAAGCGTGATAATTTGATCATGTATGTGCTTGAGGTGACATTACATAGCCTGCATACCGTTTGAGGTTTCACTTGTCCTACTTCCTGTTGAAGAGACTACACTTTGCCCTATTTCCTGTATGAAACAAAAAATAAACCCTTCGGTGTCTTAAGATATCTGGAGACTGCACGTGCTCAGCCTCCGCATATTCCTGGAAACAAGAGCACAGAAATGATCATGCATTTAAAATAAATGACGGAATGACTGACGTTAAACTTGTAAAAGCAGCCGTTCAACATTAATACTTCATTGTTTAATCACTAGTTCCACTTCCTTTGTAAGTCGATGACATCATATCCTTTACAACAGGTCTTTGCATTTTACTTACAACTGCAAGAATGTATTTGAAAGTGGCGTTTACTGCAGACGGTAAAGTGACATGCACACATTTACTGCGGATATCACAGCATTGGGACAGTTTGCTCTGCAATTTTCCAATTGTTCCTGTTGCAGTGTAAAAAATTGTTAATTAAAAGGTTATTGGAGTAGCTACATGCACAGGAAAATACCATTCCAGTCCTTATACTTCAACATTTTGGTAATTATTTGTGAAATTTACTAGCAATTTCTAAGCAAAAATGGTTTCTATGACATTTCAGCAAACCCGAGTCCATCTGAAGGATCTTTACATTCAAGCACGCTCACAGAATTGCGTGGTAATGCTCTCGACTGATATTTCAGCTGCTGTTCTGGCCTGATAACGCCAGTCCTGTCGAATATTTACACACTCAGGAAACAAGAAAACACTTTCATATCAAGTAATTTTTGAGTCACATTCTCTCTTCACCGTCTGTTCTGCTCATATCGCGTGATTATATGAATTCCAGATCATTCCAGATTATTATTTTACATGAAGACCACAGTAAAGTGTACATTTAAGGCAAGACAGACCAGGTAAATAGTGTAAAATGTTAATTAATAGATCTCACTATATTTTCCCCAGTTGATTAATCACAGTACATTAAGACAATTGTTTTGTATTATAGGTTTTCTGAAATGTTATGCTTACATATGTAAATTAGGCATTATCTAATGAAATATGCATATATGTATTTAGGAGTAAAATCTTGTATAAGTCAGCGTGAATGATATAGTATGAACAAACCACTCAATAAAACCCTTCAGAATAAAGTTTGGTGTATGTAATGACTCCTTAAAGATATGGATTGAAGCTGAATTATGCTGAAAGAGATAAAGTGCAATAAAATAAAGACGTGTTTATTTTGGATGTTTTCTTTCGACTAGCTTGAAAGAAGACATGATTTGGACGGAAAATAGCCTTAAAGGGGTCATATGATGCTGCTAAAAAGAACATTATTTTGTGTAATTGGTGTAATGAAATGTGTTTATGCGGTTTAAAGTAAAAAAACCACATTATTTTCCACATACTGTACATTATTGTTTCTCCTCTATGCCCGACCTTTTTGAAACGCGTAGAATTTTACAAAGCTCATCGGTCTGAAAAGCGAGGTGTGCTGTGATTGGCCAGCTATCCAATGCGTTCTGATTGGCCGAATACCTCACGCGTGTGACGGAAATGTTACGCCCCTCACCATACTGTTGATGCCATGTCCCGGCCGGAGCG
Organism: Sinocyclocheilus grahami; assembly: GCF_001515645.1. Taxonomy (NCBI): domain Eukaryota; kingdom Metazoa; phylum Chordata; class Actinopteri; order Cypriniformes; family Cyprinidae; genus Sinocyclocheilus; species Sinocyclocheilus grahami. Next base: position 77,822 of record NW_015505997.1, read on the forward strand.
ACGAGACATAAACATTAAAACTCATTACAAACAAGGCATTTGTTGCATCCAGTGGGGACATAATTACTGATTATAATGACTTATACTGTCTTTTTACGCGTTCCGTTGCATTGCATCGCGCCGCGTAAACATAAAACTCTGTCTGCATTTGTGATCAGAGAAATTACAAACAACAAGTGCTACTATACACTGCCCAAAACTCGCGTTTGAATCATCAGTGGAAAATCCTTTAAGTGAAAACGTACTTACAGTCTGTGAGTCAGAATAGCCGGCATTTTAGTCTAACGTTACTCTCCCAGGATCAGTAAACAGTCCTCCATAAAATGTGCTGCACACATCTGAACATTTGTGCGGCGTTATGCAAATCTTCCCACATAGTGAGGTAGATATGTGGGGGCGTGTTAGAACGAGCCGTTTTAGGTAGGCGTGGGTGACTCTTAACTTTTATAAAGAATATTGAAAATTTTGAAAAATTGAAATCGCATCATATGACCCCTTTAAAATCGACCAGTGCATGAAAAGCAGTGTTTTTGCCTGTATCTTGCCTTAAATGGTTGATTTTCTGAGGTGAACTGAAAGATGCAGGTTTGTATTGTTTGAGATGTTTCCTGTCATGTATTGAGCTGAACTGATGGTGGTTTGAGATGGAAACCACGTGTTACTCAACGGTGGTTCTTTCCATTGGCATTGAAGTGCGTCGTTTCGTTCCAGAGAACATCAGTTGACGTGTCAGAGATCAATCTGATGTTGTCAGTAAATCGTGCTGTTAACATAAATTTGCCTACATCTAACGTACTTATACGGCTGGGCAAAATACCAGCAGTTATGTATGATTATTAACTACATCATTTTAACCCATCATAGTAAGTTTGAGTTTCATATACATGTATTTCAAGTAGATAACTGAGTAAATATATGTTTTGATCTATACAATCCATTAAATGAAAAGCTGATGCATGAAAACATGCAAATTGAGTGATGTTCCAATGAAACAAACGCTTTACACACCAAACAAATGTATCATTCAATGTAAGTTGAGTATACTGGTTATTATATTCATTATATTAAAGTTTTTGAGGACATGTAAACCCAATAAATAACTCACATTAGACATGATTTAATATGAATATTGAGCAATTTTGTCATGAGGGCATTTGGGTGCATACAGCATAAACACACTCACTCACACATACTCGAAGGGTTTCTATTCTTATTCCCCTGACGATAATCAAAGCCCCTCGTGTGTTCATGTCATGTGGCTCTTTCCCATGATGCTCTGCTACTGAGGTGTGAGTTCTGGGAGAAAGGTCACGGTTTTCCTGCATCAGGGAATCGATAGGCCGGCAGCTCTGCGGTTTGTCCCGCTGTCACCTGCGTCTGTGCTGATTCTGCTTTTCGGTGAAGGTCATTGAGAGCGGCTGTGCTCTCAGCATCGCTGCCTTCACTGCTTAAAGGCACAGATCACACCAATCAGACATCTGTGATCATCAGCTCACCGCCTTGACACTTTAGATACGTGTGATTGTCACTCGTTTGTAAAACACGCACGAAGATGTTTAGCAGAATGTTCACGCTGCTCTTTTACACAAAGCATGAATTCTGCTGAGTTCAAAAACTGCCGAATAAACACTGAAGATCATAAATGTAGTTCACATGACACGTCATATCATGCTTTGTGTGTGGAACACATGCACATTGTGTCATTATTATTACTGAAGTCAAATCTCATCCAAACAGCCACATTACAGCCTTGGAACAAATGATGGAGTAAATGATGACAGAACTTTCTTTTTTAGGTGAACTAATTATATACTACCTATACCCTTGTGAAAAAAGAAGTACATTGTAGCACACTTTTAAAAAGAGTACTTACAAAATAATACACTTAACCCCTTAAGCTTGACTATTTCCGTGGACTAGTCACTAGTCATGGAAAAATTACATTTTAAAGCATTAGATTTTAAGGATTATTTGAAGCACAACCTTGATTTGAAATGATTTGTTTCAGTCATTTTGAGTGGAACGTCCCCAAACCCCAAGTGCCTCTCAGAATCTAAAACGCAGTAGACTCATAGGAAAAAGGTGAATAATTACACTGTACAACGAGACCTTAAAATGACCTTTAAATGCACTAAATTGCCGCTTCACCATTACAAATGTGTAATTACAAATATATTTTCATACATGACATACTAGTTTCAATAAAAATGAAATTAAAGTATGTTTTAGGTTTTCATAAATGCTTGTCAGTACATTCACAGTAGTTTAACCATATTTCAAAGACAACAGACCATATGTAGCTCCGCCCCTTTTCAGCACTGCGGTTCCATTTGTATTTCCACAGCATGGAAAGACTGTATGAATTTATGATTGAACTCCTTTTTTAAAATCTTTCCAGTCTGCTGTCATTTATGATGTCTGCTTCAAACATTACAATGCACGTGATAACGTTTGTTACTTATTTGTTCTACAAAAAGTAAATCCACTTCACAAGATAATTACTCTTCAACAGCGATGCTATTGAGCTACCGCAAAAAAACTGCAGTTCAAAGACAATTCTAAAGATGGCTGCGCGCTTGTTGCTCTCCATAAAGTCTACAGAAGGAATTATGAAATTACACATAAATATGTACTTATGTCCTACTTAAGTGGGTAAAAATGCACTCTAAATTTCAGCTCATTTTAATTTTATATAAATTTAAACTATAATACATTTTCATTTAATTGCAGTTAACATGAAGTTAAGTGCCTGAATACATTACATTCAGTTAGACCTTAATCATGGTGTGTTGAAAATAATTTGTTAATGCTTTTACACTTTTAAGGTGAAGGTTGAAGGGTGAGTACAATAATGTCACCTCACTGTACACAGTTTTAAAAAAATGCTTATTATATTGCATTCATAAAGTGAACCTTTTACTGATTGTTTACAGTTTAATGGAAGTTACTCTCATAATTAGCGCATAGGAAAATAGTTGGATACAACTAAAGGTACAATAGGTGATTGTCTTCAGAAATATTTTTGTTATGCTGGTTGAAAGTCTCTTCACATTCTGATAGCAATCAAGTTAAGTGGTCTAAATGTATTTATCTGTAGTTATATATTCTGTAGAAGGCGTAGGACCAAGAAATGTTCGTCCAATCAAAATGTTTGGTCCGAACATTATGAGAGGCTTTCCTACCTGCGTGTCAACATGTGTATGCAAATACATACCTCTGCGCACCCTGTTCGCGCAGACAGGATACGTCATCGGCGCGTTCACGTACGCTATTGCAGACAGAGCAAGAACCTGACCTTCCTTCCTGGTATTGTAGTACTTTACTACAATACGTCACATGTCATTCACACATGGTGAGAAAACTTTATAGTACAGTTAGTAATGTTGTCTCTGGTCATCTGGGCTGTGCGTATATGCCTTCAGGGGGTGTGGCTTTGGAAGGCGATTTGCAGGGAAGGTGGGACGTTTGCTTTCAGTGCTATCAGGCTACAGTTAGCATTTTCCAAGATCTCCTACTGCACCTTTAAGTATCGAGTAATATTAATTAACAACATATACTTAAGATTAGGGTTAAGGTTTACTGTTATTACTATAGTAAGTACATGTAAGGTGTATAACAAGGACACTAACGTAAAGTGCTACATGTTTAAATTATATTAAATGTAATATTTACTAACAAACTATAGTTAAAACACAATTTGAATAACAGTTAATTACAACTAAAACCATAAAAAAATTCTTAACTAAAATAAAATAAATTATAAAAAACGTTTCGTTTAGTTTAAATTGATGTGCTAAAATAACTAAAACTGAATTAAAAATGAAAAACTACTGTATATAGACATTTAAAAACAACAAAAACGAATAAATATTACAGAAATTAACATGGAAGCAAAAAACAGAATCTAATTCGATCTCGACACTTAACGCTGTTTAAAATATACTTCAAAACTTTTAATTTTACATTATTATAATGTATACTTTTTAAAAGTGTACTTAAGGGTGTTCACACTTGGCGTCTTTTTGGACAAGAAAAAGTTGACAAGAGCGCTTTTTTTGTAAAATAAAAAGCTGGCAGCGTTTTGGTTACAAATAGCAGCGGAGGGCATCTTTTGTTGCTATAACAACAGCTGCAACAGTAGCCTAGCGCTATATGGTGCAGAAATGTCGAGAAAGAGTAAAAAGTTGGCTCTTGTGTTGCCTTTTGAAGTTAACGGGGAGAAGAATGTCGGTTCACAACGATGTTTGTGGGTGCGTGACATTATACGGGGAAGGAAACAGTATGGTGCTTAAAACAATTTAGTCCAGGAGCTCCAGTTGAATGATGCATAGGTTTGCTGCATATTTTAGACTAATTTAGATACAGTTTTGTGCTCATATCATATAACTCCTTGTGCTCCGAAACTAGTACGAACTAATCTACCGGCTATCTTTTCCATTTTTCTTGACTCGCCACTCGCTTGTCATTGGCCAGCTGTCAAAAAGGCACTTGACGTAGGGCGTTTTTTTCAGAAAAGTTTAACTTTTTTCAACTTGAAAAGACGCTCTGAGCTGCAGAAAAAAGATGCCGGAGGTGGCATTTTAAAAAGTGCTCAGGACTTTTTTGAAAACACAGTTTACTCCATAGGATTATAATGTAAAGAAAAGTGCCTTCCTTTAAGTGGTCTTTTATTTTATTATTACTATACTAAATGCAAATACAGATTTGTATAAATAAAGCTTTATAATTTGAAGTACACTACAAGTGCACATTCAATACAGTGAAGTGCACTTCATTTTCACGAGGGCAGAGATGTGCCGTGTGAGTTAGATGATGATGCTTGTGTTCGCTGGAGCTGAAAGAGATGTGTGTGTTTGTTCTTTATCAAAGGTCTCTTTTGATGGACGCTCAGACTCACATTCCCGTTCTATGTTTAACTTCCTCTAAGTGCTGGAATAAAAAGCATCTCTCGCCTTTGGCAACCAGTGTTCTGGTTTCTCTAGAGTCAGCGCGCTTCATTCAACCCGAGTCCCTCGCGTTTTCACGCTCTCATCCTCCAGTGTCTCCCGCAGGTCCAGCTGGGAGCTGCCGGATCTCCGAGATGGAAAAATCCAAGCCATCAGCGACTCGGACGGCGTCAACTACCCCTGGTACGGCAACACCACTGAGACCTGCACCATCGTGGGTCCCACCAAAAAGGACACCAAGTTCACCGTCAGCATGAACGACAACTTCTACCCCAGCGTGACGTGGGGCATCCCAGTGAGCGACAGCAGCGTGCCCATGCTCAGCAGCATCTGGAGGGACCAGAGCTTCACCACCTGGCTGGTGGCCATCAACCAAGTGTCGGGCGAGATCCTGGTGCTGCAGACGGTGCGCTGGCGCATGCGTCTGCACATCGAGGTGGATCCCGACAAGCCGCTGGGACAGAGAGCCAGGCTGTGCGAGCCCATCGCGCAGGAGCAGCCGCAGGTGCTGGGGAAGAACGAAGCCATCCCGTCCAACGCCATGGTCAAACCCAACGCCAATGACGCTCAGGTACTGATGTGGCGACCGCGGACGGGCGAGCCGGTGGTGGTCATCCCTCCCAAACACTGAGACCAAAAGCGGTCGGGAATCACTGTGCTAAACGCCGTTGCAAAAAGACAAAGTGGGAATATTACGTCTCGGACGAACGGAAAGAGCATCGATTCACGCTGCCTTAAGTTTACATTGCTTTCACTGCAAACGTTTCGCCTTAAACCGAGTGCAATGCAGTAAACCTTGCACATCCTACCTGTCCGTAGATTTGCACTGGATGTGACCCAGTTAGTCGTGGTCTAACGGGACTGCGATGACCGCCGCGCACACCCAACCAAACGAGGACAGTCATTATGCATTCAGTGTTTTCAGCAGGAGCTTCAGTGTTTTAGTTTTCCGTCAACCAGCCACTTCCAGTGTGTTTTACAAGAGCCGAGAGTCCAAAAATATATCTTTTCTACTACATGTAAATTTGCGGTGTCAGTCAGTGTCAAGACGTCGTGGCCAATCGATAGAGCGAATACACAAACGATCCGTTCTCCTGGTGTTTGAATGAGATGCGTGTGAAAGGCTGCATCTGCTCTCGTCATCGATCTGCTCCTCAAATCAAACTCCATCAGTAGAAGCTGAAAGGAGAAACGTGTCGTTCCCGAATGAATGCGCTGAGAAAATCATGTCCAGGCCACAATTCTGCACAAGAACTAGACATTATTTTCAAGGCAGTACTACAGATATGACCATAATGTACCTCAAAAGTTAGAAATAATTCAGATTTTTAAAATGTTTTTGAAAGAAGTCTCTTCTGTTCAACAAGGCTGCATTTATTTGATGCAGTAAAACAGTGAAGTATTATTCAAATTTAGAATGACTTTTTTCTATGTGAAAAGATAAAGAAAATACCTTCTTTTTTATGGATACTGTGATACACTACTATCAAAAAGAAAGAAATGAATACTTTTATTCAGTAAAAAAAGAGACAATGTTATAAAAGATTTATATTTCAAATAAATGCAGTTTTTTTGAACTTCCCATTCATCTGTGAATCCTGAAAAATAAGATGCATTAGGTTTCCACAAAGATATTTGACAGCGCAACTGTTTTCAACATTGATAATAATCAGAAGTGTTTCTTGAGCAGCAAATCAGCATATTAGAAGGATTTCTGAAGATCATGTGACACTGAAGACTGGAGTAATGATGCTTAAAATCCAGCTTTTTCACAGCAATAACTTACATTTGAACACATATTCAAATAGAAAACAGCTATTCTAAACTGTAATAATATTTCACTGTTTTTACTCTATTTTGTAGCATTGGTGAGCAGAAGAGACTTCTTTCAAAAACATTGAAAAATCTCAATATATTCCAAACTTTTGACCAGTAGTGTGTAAATACTTTAGCATTTTTATAATATATTTTTTGCATTGCAGTGTTGAAAATTTGAGGGAGAACTTGCTTGATATTCATGAAAATGACAATTAAGCACAATTTTTATCCATTCTGCAGCTCAAGATAAAATGCACTTCAGCGCTTCCTGATGCCATGTGTTATTGACCCATTGAAGGCCTTATTACACTGAGATGTGATTGTGTTGATGGACAGATAAGCGTTGATGATGCTATTCAGTCCAGCTGCAGTCAAATGCTGACCAGCATTTATATGCACACGTGGATCCAGCGCCACGACAGACATTGAGCTTTATGTCCATCTTCATCAGTGCCGGACAGCTCAGTCCATACAATACAATCAGTCCAGAGACTGTCCCGTGTGTTTCATTTCATCAATCGCTTTTGGATGATTGAGTTAATCTCACGTGTGTTTGATCCGTTCACATGACGTGAGTCTGCAGGTGTGTGTTTGGACGCTTATATATATATATATATATATATATTTCTGATATTTGTACTTCCAGCAGTTTTATTCATCGTCAGATCAAATACATTCACTATTAAATGTTTGTGTTTATGTCAAGACTCCTCATCTCACATGATTCCTGCTGTTTGGCTTGGAATCACTGTATGTGACACAATATGACATCTGACAGACAATAATATGAATATGAAATAGTAACACTGAATCCCTTCAGCTCCATTTGAAGCACATATTTATACTGCAAGTGTGAATGCGTGTGTGGCATCAGACTCCTTTTTGCTTTCTCTTTTCAGAAGGAACAATGGGATTTTGGGCCGTTTTTATAGCTTGACAATAATACTTGAAAAACAGAAGTGGGAAACATTTCAAACTGTGAAGATGCACATTGTGAGAACAAAACGTTCAAAGACAGCTGAATTTTTCATGAAGAATATAATAAAACTGTGAGATTCAGCACAGTCTCTTGTCTTCGATTCAGTATGAATGTGGCATCGCTGCATTTTGTTTGTTTTGCATCTTTGATCAAATACATTCACTATTAAATGTTTGTGTTTATGTCAAGACTCATCTCACACGATTCCTGCTGTTTGGCTTGGAATCACTGTATGTGACACAATATGACATCTGACAGACAATAATATGAATATGAAATAGTAACACTGAATCCCTTCAGCTCCATTTGAAGCACATATTTATACTGCAAGTGTGAATGCGTGTGTGGCATCAGACTCCTTTTTGCTTTCTCTTTTCAGAAGGAACAATGGGATTTTGGGCCGTTTTTATAGCTTGACAATAATACTTGAAAAACAGAAGTGGGAAACATTTCAAACTGTGAAGATGCACATTGTGAGAACAAAACGTTCAAAGACAGCTGAATTTTTCATGAAGAATATAATAAAACTGTGAGATTCAGCACAGTCTCTTGTCTTCGATTCAGTATGAATGTGGCATCGCTGCATTTTGTTTGTTTTGCATCTTTTAGGTGCATAAAGATCAAATATTAATACTCTGATGAAAGTAGTGAGAGATACAAGAGCTGCAGGATTAATAAAGACATCGACAACCAAACGCACGAACACAAGAGCATGACTGAAGAACGAGAGACTGTATTATTACAGATTTATTACGATATTTTTATTATTAGTCCCATTATGCGCAAAAGTTCAACCCTGCTATCAGATTACATTTTTATTGAAAAACCAACATTGTTCTAATTACAACTCAAGAGATTAATGATAGTTAATGATCCTGGTGTGCAATGGTATTTATTTTTGGAGTTTGTTTATTAAAATTTTTTTCAAAGTTATATTTATGGGCGTTTTCTGCCTTTATTGGGACAGGAAAGCATTGGATGGAGAGAGAGGGGGTGGGATCAGCAATGGACCTCAAGATGGGATTTGAACTTGGGTCACCCTGAGCGCAGTTGCATTGTATAGCGGCGCACTAACCACGAGGCTATTGGTAGTTTTGAAAATAAATACATAAAATGTAAAAAGTTTTATTCATCAAGGAAGCATTAAATTGACCAAAAGTATCAGTAAAGACGTTATAAAATATTTATATTTCAAATAAATGCTGTTCTATTTAACTCTCTTCATCCGTGAATCCTGAAAAATAAAATGTATTATGGTTACCACCAAAATAATCAGCAGCACAACTGTTTTCAACATTGATAATAATCAGAAATGTTACTGGTGCAGCAAATCAGCAGATTAGAATGATTTCTGAAGGATCATGCGACACTGAAGACTGGAGTAAATTATGCTAAAAATTCAGCTTTGTTCACAGGAATAAATTACATTTTACAATATGTTTGAAATAAATGCAACCTTGGTGAGCAGAAGAGAATTCTTTCAGAAACATTAAAACAACTTATTTAGCCCAAACTTTTATTTTATAGTATAAATGCTTTTACAGTGGTTGCGATTTATTAGTCACACTGGCGTCAGATCTTCCTGTATTCTCGCTGTAAGCAGATAATCTGCAGACGGTTTCATCACAGTCTCCAGTGGATTTAAGCACGCTTGATAATGGAGCGTATTATACTGTTATCCGTGGATGAAGACGGGGCTTAAACTAGAGAGAGACAGAGATTAACAGACTCAATCCCAGACGCAGACAATCCAGCGGCATGATGGGATTGATCTCTATCTGATCATCTGCAAACAAGATGAAAATACAAACTAGACAGTGACTGAAGAGCAGACGCTCGCAGAGCTGCATGCACATTCGTCTGCATTCACTGCTATATTTACACGCTTCTCCCCTGCACCTGTCCCATTCTATAAACACGTATAATCTATAAGATAATAATACATACAGACGCCAGACGCTCATGTGGGAAAACAAAACCTCTAATACCTGAGGAACTAGAGGATGATGCTAGTCAATGCATTTTGATGAAGTGCAGACAGGGTCAAAGGTCAATGAGCTTGACACGCACGCCTATCAGCCTCAGCAACAAACAAAGATGGGATCAGGGGATGTCGGGTAAATTTTAAGTGTAGCTTCAAGCAAACTCTGTTTTTTCAGGTTCAAGAAGATAGCTGTTTTTTAGCTGTGTTCGCTGCAATGGTAACTTACACTAAACCGCTAACCAAAACTGGAGCTGTGAGCAAACTGACATATCTGAGCTCACAGTGAAAGTGTTTTAGAGAAGAAATCACCTGGCTTCTGCTGCTAATTATTGAGTACTTACTTTTTTTTTTGAAGTCACAAAATAAACCCAAATTTACGTGTAGTAGCTACTCAGAGTGTCGAACCAACCTTGAGTGATTCCACTGATATTGTTCTTCGGTGTCGTGACTGATATTCTCTTTGAGGAAACCATAATGTTGGACTGTAATCAACTCCCATCAGAACACTCAGGCAACCCTCTACATTGCGAGTAAATCACTCGCATATGCGACTAAATGATCGCCAGTGTGTGAGTTGGAGGCTGAGTATAAGTTTAGCACATACATTTTCATTCACCAAACACACTGACTGAGCGCTTCAGAGTTTCACTCTCCGTCAAGCGATCTGTGATATTTTTCAGTTCATCTCTATGGATGCGCCGCGCACCTGTGTTTGTGTATTCGGCGTACCGTAAACTCTAGTGTGAATTAAGGCGCACTACTCGCCGTCGCTTTCTCTCGAGCGAGAGAGTCTTACATAACATGCAGAATTGATGCGCAACATGTAAACGATATTCTTTGTTGTATTTTTCTGTCAAAATAATGGAGTTCCTTTGGAATTCTTCAGCATTTAAGAACTGCCGGGTTCTCCGGTAGTGGGCGGAGCTAATGCGCAAACGGCAATCTCATTGGCTGGCACTCACTTATAATCGTCCCTGTTTTGATTTCAGCAAATCAGTTCGAGCAAACGCACACAACCGGATTAATATTCATGAATCCAGCAGCTCGTTAATCCTTGGTGTTTCGCATATTGTTCTTATTAGTAGAATTTGATAATATCTTATCAGTATTATTGTTAGTTTTTTCCAATTTTTTACAGGAACACCAAATGACCAAAAAAAGCACCACCACCAGTCCTAAATTCAGTTGAAATGACTAATTTGCATTCATACACGGTTACCAAGTTTTAATGACTAAACTTCTATTATTAAATAATACTTGATTATCATATTATAATGCTTGACTGCTTGATGTTAAGAGTGTACTTTCAGATATTTAATAGTAAACAAAAAAAATGTACTAGGGTTGGGACAGCCCGACATGAATAAAACACCACGGCTGATCTAGCTTTCCTGAATCTGACTCTCATTATCCAGGAGGGATTTACAGATATGATGGAAAACAAGGGCAGGATTACTAAGGTGCTTTATCATCATCAGTGAATCTGCTGCAGGATCCACCTGTTCTCAGTCAAACATCACAAACAACCTGCAGCTTTGTGCTTGTTGAATAAAAGCAAAGTCCGTCATAAACGACAGATGAAGTGAGTCTGTAGAGTTCAGACTCTCTTCTAGAAGAATCTCAATCTGGATGTCCTTTCACAGGCATGTGGAGACACTGCTGTGATGATAAGCGCCTGAGTGACTGTGACACGCGCGGTATTTATCAGGTCAGGAATGAATCATAGGTTAAGATTGAACCATTAATATTAAGGCCTAAATTTAAGATTTACATATTTGAATTGCATAGAAAATGTCCATGCATTTGGATTTCATGGTTTTAACAAACGAATAAACTTAATGTGATATATATTTGTCAGTCACACACAAATGAAACGAAAGTCAGATTTCTTTAATAGTTCTAATAAACGGATTATGTTTTACATACACAACCAGTTTTCTGTATTTATCATCAATAAATCCAATTGTTTCTCCAATGAAAAGATGTATCTTGATTCTGAGCAAGTACAATAAATGCATTCTGGAGAAATTAAAATGAAAAATGCAAACAGCTGATAAATGAATAAATTATAAATAATGTTTCTTTGATGTATGACTGACAAACACGCATCTCATTAAATTGATTAGTTTATGATAAACCTGTAATCCAAATTTTATATGCGATTTAAACATAAATCTTAAATTTAGGCTTAAATATAATTTGGAGTGTGACATTAAAAGGACAGAAATGAGGCGTATGGTCAACATCGCATGTGTTTATTTTTCATTGCGCAGTTAAAACAGAAGAAACTGAACATAAAACAGGAGGACATTAGCACACGTTAAGAACACGAGCGTTCACGGCACATTCGATCTTGCGCACACACTATAAAACAACTGCAGATCAGATCAGATGACATCAGCATTCGCCGATCAACTCCTCCAACTGTTGAACGTCTGAGACGACGGCCTGGAACACATCATCAGATGTGAATGTGTGAGCAGAACACCGATGGATGTGTGTGAATGACACAACACTTACTGGTTGGTGCTGGTGTTCCCAAAACCTCCAAAACCTACAGACAAACAAGATACAATGAGAGAGTCAGACTTCATCAGTAATGACGGGTGAAAGTGAAGCAGTAAAGAGGTCTGGAGTGGGTTTATCACTGTAACTAGGTAACGTGTGACACTGTGAGCAACACTCGAGTCTGTCTGCAGCGGATATATCGCAGAGATAAGAGCTCATGGGAAACAGAGCTGCGACTGAACTTCATAAAACTCAAAACCAGAGCTGTTATTGGTAACTCAAATTAAGGGTGACGTGACATGTGGCCAAGTATGGTGACCCATACTCGGAATTAGTGCTCTGCATTTATCCCATCCAAAGTGCACACAGCCGTGAACACACACACACACACACACACACACACAGTGAACACACCCCCGGAGCAGTGGGCAGCCATGTTTTTGCTGTGGCGCCCGGTGAGCAGTTGGGGGTTCAGTGCCTTGCTCAAGGGTACCTCAGTCGTGATATTGAAGGTGGGAGAGAGCGCTGTACATTCACTCCCCCCACTGACAATCCCTGCCGGCACGAGACCCGACTCTAACCATTAGGCCACGACTTCCCCAAAAATTACAATTAAATCACTAAATAAAGCTAAATAAAATTATTAGTAAGTTTAGGTTCAAGTAGGGCTGGGCGATATGGGCAAAAATTCATATCTCTGTATTTTTTTCCGATTTGCGATATACGGTATATATCTTGGTATTTTCGTTTTTGTATTTAAAAAAAATCTGTATTTATTATATATATTTATTTCACTTACCGCCCCAATGTTGTCCAACAAAACAATACATATTAAAGGCTATGAAAACAAAGTGAATGTAACCATGTAAGCCAGCCTTTATATTATGTGCAAAAAACAGTTAAAATCACATTTCATTCTAACATTGTAACATTGCAATCTAAAAACAAAAATAAGGCTTTTAAAGCAGAATTAAAATTCACTAAACTAAAAATGAAAATAAATGAGAACAAAAGCAGAGTTGTTAGGCTATTTTGATTACCCCATTACAGTCACTTTTCAGTCAGTGCTATCATAAAAATAGACTTACTTGTAGGTTTAAAATTCTACATGTCACATTTATTGTCCAACTACAAATATTTCAGCGAAATGTATATTTTAGTCAGAATTATTGTGCTCCTATTTAATTGAGCTCTGTCTGTTTGGCGCGCATGCCGGCGCTCGTTCACTGAAGTCTGTGAAGTTTAGCGGAGAATCCCAAAGCAGAAAGCTCATGCACGTCTGACAGAAAACTGGAAATATTTCCATGGCTTTCTAACATTTACAGATATACCTGTGAAATGTAAATTATGCATTCAGGAAGACAGCACATAAACCTACAGACAAACAAGATACAATGAGAGAGTCAGACTGCATCAGTAATGACGGGTGAAAGTGAAGCAGTAAAGAGGTCTGGAGTGGGTTTATCACTGTAACTAGGTAACGTGTGACACTCTGTAAGCAACACTCGAGTCTGTCTGCAGCGGATATATCGCAGAGATAAGAGCTCATGGGAAACAGAGCTGCGACTGAACTTCATAAAACTCAAAACCAGAGCTGTTATTGGTAACTCAAATTAAGGGTGACGTGACATGTGGCCAAGTATGGTGACCCATACTCGGAATTAGTGCTCTGCATTTATCCCATCCAAAGTGCACACAGCCGTGAACACACACACACACACACACACACACACAGTGAACACACCCCCGGAGCAGTGGGCAGCCATGTTTTTGCTGTGGCGCCCGGTGAGCAGTTGGGGGTTCAGTGCCTTGCTCAAGGGTACCTCAGTCGTGATATTGAAGGTGGGAGAGAGCGCTGTACATTCACTCCCCCCACTGACAATCCCTGCCGGCACGAGACCCGACTCTAACCATTAGGCCACGACTTCCCCAAAAATTACAATTAAATCACTAAATAAAGCTAAATAAAATTATTAGTAAGTTTAGGTTCAAGTAGGGCTGGGCGATATGGGCAAAAATTCATATCTCTGTATTTTTTTCCGATTTGCGATATACGGTATATATCTTGGTATTTTCGTTTTTGTATTTAAAAAAAATCTGTATTTATTATATATATTTATTTCACTTACCGCCCCAATGTTGTCCAACAAAACAATACATATTAAAGGCTATGAAAACAAAGTGAATGTAACCATGTAAGCCAGCCTTTATATTATGTGCAAAAAACAGTTAAAATCACATTTCATTCTAACATTGTAACATTGCAATCTAAAAACAAAAATAAGGCTTTTAAAGCAGAATTAAAATTCACTAAACTAAAAATGAAAATAAATGAGAACAAAAGCAGAGTTGTTAGGCTATTTTGATTACCCCATTACAGTCACTTTTCAGTCAGTGCTATCATAAAAATAGACTTACTTGTAGGTTTAAAATTCTACATGTCACATTTATTGTCCAACTACAAATATTTCAGCGAAATGTATATTTTAGTCAGAATTATTGTGCTCCTATTTAATTGAGCTCTGTCTGTTTGGCGCGCATGCCGGCGCTCGTTCACTGAAGTCTGTGAAGTTTAGCGGAGAATCCCAAAGCAGAAAGCTCATGCACGTCTGACAGAAAACTGGAAATATTTCCATGGCTTTCTAACATTTACAGATATACCTGTGAAATGTAAATTATGCATTCAGGAAGACAGCACATCTCAAACACATTAAATAGCACGAGTAGCCTAGTGTCTCTGTCAGCGGCACACGCAGCCTTTCAGTCAGAGCATATGATGGGCCGAGCCGCTCAAACTAATATGCGAAACGAAACTATAAACTATGTCTTACCAGTTTTTAAAGGCCTTAATATAAAGCTTGTCACATGTTTAGAACAATTTGGATTCTACAAAAAAGCACAAACTAAAATTAGAAATGTTGACTTCGAAAATAACTGAAACTGAAAAAAAAATATAGACAAAATTAAAAGTAAAATGAAAACTGAATATATATATATATATATATATAAAAACGAATTCAAAACATCTGCCACCCAAATGTCGTTCCAAACCCGTAAGACCGTCGTTCATCTTCGGAACACAAATTAAGACATTTTTGATGAAATCTGAGAGCTCTCTGACCCTCCATAGACCCTCCAATAGTGTGATGCAACTGACATGTTCCCAGGTCCAGAAACGTAGTAAGGACATCGGTAAAACAGTCCATGATGTGACATCAGTGGCTCAACTTCAATTTTGCAAAGCTACGAGAATACATTTTGTGCGCAAAGAAAACAAAAATAACACTTTATTCAACAATTCTTCTTGTGGTCAAATATATTTGACACTTTTCATATATCGGCATTGGCCGATAAGTTTTTTTGTTTGTCCGATGCGTTCGAGGCAGGACTTTTATTTTGATGGCGCTGAGAAGAACGGCAGCGCCTGAACACACAGTGCTCACATTCTCCCTCTGGTTCACTGTCGTCGTTAACAGTTCTGTCTAATACGGATCGAAGTAGAGGTCGACCGATAGTGGATTTTGCCGATACCGATAGCTAGGTTGGACCACACTGGCCGATGCAGATTAATTAACCGATAGTTTTAAAATTGATACTGAACAAAAACTAAAAAAGTGCTTTATTAACAAAAACAGTACTTAACCATACTAGTAGTAGTAGTAGTAATAAATAATAATAATAGTAATAGTAAATGTTGAAATTAACACACTCTAACAAGGAACAATACTTACACAGCTTTCATTAATCTTAATGCTACAAATGGACTCTTATTTTAAAGTGTTACCATTTCATTTCAACTGTCATGCTTAAAGATGCACATCTTTAAATATATACACAAAGGCTATAGCATTAAAATTATATACATATGGATATTGTATGTATACTCTCACACTTTAACTGCTTCTATTCTTGAACACTTGATGATTATCTAATCAAAATAAAAGCGCAGCGCTGAGTCTAGGAGAACTCACCGGTATCACACA